>NC_037682.1:41014218-41228090 GCF_003255815.1 Theropithecus gelada
AAGGAAGGAAGGAAGGAAGGAAGGAAGGAAGGAAGGAAGGAAGGAAGGAAGGAAGGAAGGAAGGAAGGAAGAGAGAGAGGAGGGAGGGAGGGAGGAAAGAGAAAGAAATAAAAGGAAGGGGCCGGGCGCGGTGGCTCACGCCTGTAATCCCAGCACTTTGGGAGGCCGAGGCGGGCGGATCACAAGGTCAGGAGATCGAGACCATGGTGAAACCCCGTCTCTACTAAAAATACAAAAAATTAGCCGGGCGCGGTGGCGGGCGCCTGTAGTCCCAGCTACTCAGGAGGCTGAGGCAGGAGAATGGCGGGAACCCGGGAGGCGGAGCTTGCAGTGAGCCGAGATCGCGCCACTGCACTCCAGCCAGGAGGACAGAGCGAGACTCCGCCTCAACAAAAAAAAAAAAAAAAAAAAAAAAAAAAAAGAAAAAGGAAGGAAGGGAGGGAGGGAGGGAGGGGAGGGGAGGGGGAAGGGGAAGGAGGGGGAAGGGCAGGGGACAGGAGGGCAGGGACCCATACCCCATGCTCCTCATTGCAGCATACCTCTTTGGGCTTTATTATAGACCCACTGAGTACTAATTTACTCTCCTCTCATTCCTTTAGTGTTACTTTAGTGAAATGTTTGGAAATTACAACTCTGTAGAAATGAAATGAGATTCTACAATGGTACATAGTAGAACTGGCTCATACTGTTCCAGAGGAGGAAATTGTTCAATTTTTAGGAATTTTGTGAGACAATTATAAAAAAAAAAAAAAGAACAGCTGTTACTATTATTTTACAAAAACCTACAATAAAATATAATAAAAGCAAAGATAACTACTTGAGATATCCCTTTCTAATTATTTTAATCTATGATTCCATCATATATGCTCTTGAGGTTGTTTATGTCTTTTGTATCTGTACCTGTATGTAAGCACAGCTTAAAATGATGTGCTACTTCATGTTTCTTCCCAAACCCACATTCGCTGATGTCACGTTGGTAGCTGAAATTAGTCCTGGTTGCTGTATTTACACTACAGGCATTTGTGAGTACTACAAACCAGAATTTGGTGGTGGTGTTTGCTTCAGAGATGAGTTTTTAATCTGTTCAGAACACATTCTATGTGGTTCCAAAAATTAGGCTCCATGACAACCTACATATTGCTCCTAAAGCCACTACTGACCCCAACCTCTGTGCCAATACCAGCAGAGTTCCCATAAACATGATGATAATGAGGCTAGAGATTGATAAAACAAGTATAAAATAAAATAAAATTCCCTAAACAATTATTTGCAGTGATGAGAAACGTGGCCTCAGATTCTGGAGAAACCAGCATAAACTCCCAAGTCTTCACCAGTACAGTCATTTGGAAAAACTTACTTCTTCCAGCAACAAATCATGACAACACCCGATAAATGTTTTCTACTAGGAAATTTCATGGTAGTTGTTTTTAGGCTTGTAGGTACATAGCACTAAAACAGTTGCTGAAGCTCCAGACTCTAATAAGGAAAGGAGGTTTTCACCATAAATTGCAGCATATGAACTATTCAGACAAGTTTGGATGGATTCAGTGTGATATGGCTGTAGAACATATGAACTATTCAGACAAACTAGTACAGAGTGTTCAAGACCCTCAGTATGCAAACCACTATTATTACAATATTACAAGAGTTTAGTTCCAAGTGCCAGCCAAAGGCCAGTGATGAAAACAAGCCCTTCTTGAACATTGAACAACACAGTCCTACTGACTGACTGTTTCCGACATATACTAACTATCATGTTCAGAGAACATACTCTGTATGATTTTTATTCTTTTCAGTTTGTTAAGGTTTTCTGCTCTATTTTGGTGAACGTTCTGTGAGTGCTTCAAATGGACATGTATTCCATTTTTGTTAGTTGGAGTGTTCCATAAGTGATAGTTAGCACCTGTTTGTTATTTAATTTTTTTTATAACATTGTGGCTTTTCTGTCTAGTAGTTCTGTCAATTGCTAAAACTAGTTTTGAAGTAGCCAAAAATAAATGTGGATCTATTTCTCCTTTGATTTCTATACATTTTTGCCCTATTTTGAAGCTGTTGTTTGCTGCATAGACATTTAAAACTAATGAGATTTTTGGTGTATTGATCCTTTTATCATTATGTAATGTACCTTTTTGTCTCTTGAAATTTTCTTTGCCTGCAGCCCACATTATGTAACATAAATACAGCTTCTCATGATTGTTTTGATAATGTTTGTCATTTTTCTATTTTCTTTTCCTTTCAACCCACCTATATTTTTATGTTTGAATTTAATTTTTGTAGACATGATAGAATTGGGTTCTGGTTTTATCCACTCTATGAAATCTCTACCTTGCAAATGGTGTTTTTAGACTAATGTAATTATACATAATATATATAATTACCATTTAATGTAATCATAAGTTATAGATTAAAACTGGCATTTTATTATCTATTTTATCTTTCGTCTTCTATTGCTTATTGCACTGCTTATTTTTCTTTGGCTTCTTGTGGATTACTTGAACATTTTTTAGAGTACCATTTTAATTGATGTATATATTCCTTCTATAGATTTCTTAGCGATTACTCTCTGTGTGTGTGTGCATGATAAAATATACAGATGCCATACCCTACAGGTGTTACCATTTTACTACTTAAAAGTAGTAAAATTACTTATTTAAAAGTAATAAACTGTATCCAGCTTATCTTCCTTTTGAAACTCTTCACTTTCCCATCTAACTTTTAGAGTGTACTTGTATAACATATAATTGTCTATTTCTTCACTCTTGCTGCAGTAAAATGAAAAAAATATGTAGGTAACACAATATATTTAGTGAGCTCCTGGACTGAAACCGCATTCCTTTCTTTCTGTAAACTTGATAATAAATTTATACAATATACCATTTACAGAGGATTAAATTTTGTATGCATTGTTCTATCAATTAAAATTAGGTATTAGATGCTTATATCTTTGACTATATAAGGGACAAACTGATACTTGTGTTAAGGTAATTTTTAGAGCAGTTTTGTTTCACAACAAAATTTAGAGGAAGGTACAGAGATTTTCCATATACTCCCTAATTTCACAAATACGTAGCCTTCCCTATTATGAACATGTACCCAACAGAATGGCACATTTGTTACAATACAAATAATGAACCTACATTGACACACCATAATCACTCAAAGTCTATAGTTTAATATTTGAGTTCACTGTTGGTGTCGTAGATTCTATTGCCTTGGACAAGTGTATAATGACATGAACCCATTATTATAGTATCACACAGTGTATTTTCTTTTCTTCTTTTTTTTTTTTTTTTTTTTTTTGAGACGGAGTCTCCCTCTGTCGCCCAGGCTGGAGTGCAGTGGCCAGATCTCAGCTCACTGCAAGCTCCGCCTCCCGGGTTCAGGCCATTCTCCTGCCTCAGCCTCCCGAGTAACTGGGACTACAGGTGCCCGCGGCCTCGCCCGGCTAGTTTTTTGTATTTTTTAGTAGAGACGGGGTTTCACCGGGTTAGCCAGGATGGTCTCGATCTCCTGACCTCGTGATCCGCCCGTCTCGGCCTCCCAAAGTGCTGGGATTACAGGCTTGAGCCACCGCGCCCGGCAAACAGTGTATTTTCACTACACTAAAAATCCTCTGGTTCTGCCTATATATCCCTCCTTTTCTCTCTCATCCACTGGCAATCACTAATTTTTTTTTCATCGTCTCCACGGTTTTGCCTTCTTCAGAGTGTCATATAGTTGGAATCATACAGTATGCCAGCTTTTCAGATTTTTCTTTTTTCATTTAGTAGTGTCTATTTAAGGTCTCTCCATGTCTTCCCATGACATGGTAGGTAGCTTATTTCTTTCTAGCACTGACTAATATTCCATTATCTGGATATAACACTGTTTACTTATCCATTCACCTACAGTAATATGTTTTTTATTTGCAGCATTATTTGCTTCAGTAATGTCATATCTAGTTAAATGTGTAGTTTATCTATATTGATCTGTCTCAGCATGCTTATGCTGTAATGGCTGAGTATGAAAGAATAAGCTTGTAGGTTTTCTAAAGAGAACATACAACGTTCTAGAATGAATATAGACAACACTTTCTACATTAATATATTTTTAAACATTACCTCTTTTGTAGTCACAAAATAAATATTACTTTGTTTAATTTAGATCATATATTCCTATGTCAACCCCCACGTATTGGTTTCCTTTTGCGGTTTATCCCTTGCACTATGATAAAGAATATAAAATATGTTTTTTAAATGCATCAACATAAGACTCAAATAAATATAACAAGAATTTATTTGGCACTGGACTTGGTTCAGAGGCCTTAACAGCAAACCTTTCCTTGATTCATTGCTATCCTTTCCCCCTCAATGGGTGTTGTTATTTTAATTCTCTGTGTCCTAATAGTTACTAATACATACGTGTTGTGTTTAGTACATAAAGCTGAAATACTTATCAACCTAGGAATGTTGAGCAAGAGTGAGATTGAAATGTTATAAACGATATCTCAGAAAAAAGAAAAGGTAGCTATCTTTATCAACTATCAACAGGAATAGAGTCTCACACGTGAAGATACAGTGCAAGTGGAGTCACAAAGGAAGGATCACCTGGGAGAGCGAGAGTGGGAGGACAGGGACATTATAGCAAAGAACTCACCAAAGACATAATGTCTGAGCTATATTTTGAAAGAGTATTTGCTTTTTAGACAAGGCAGAGTAAAGTACAGGGTCACAGGGTAAATGGAAAAAACCATGTACAAAAGGAAATGCCTAAGTAGAAAGACAGATGAAAGACGAAAAGTTGAAACACAAAGCTATGTGTAGTAATTTATGTTTTCAATTACCATCACAATGGAAGCAATGAAGCTACATAAAGTCAAATGTTAGATCAGGAAGTGGGCCTATCCTTAAATGTTACCCATGCACAGGACACATGAATGCCTATATGCTTTACATCTAAAGTTTTAGAAGTTATAAATTAAACTGTTAATGACATGACATATACTGTTATAATTGTCTGGCAGGATAGACTCAAATTTAGAAAACTTCTTAAACTTCTTTACCAGAATGCCAGTAAGAAGACAGCTGGCCTCTTGGTCTGCCTCTCCTCTTTTGCCATACCTAGCTCAGCCTTGCACAATAAAAAACCTGTCACTGATGCCTGCGGCCACCCTGGCCCACAAGCCAAACCATACCTCCCTAAAACAGGTGCCGCATACATATTCCTAAACTATAGCTCCTTTGCCACACAGATTTCTCATCACTTGGGTAAGGATGTAACCAGAAGAGAGCTGGAATGATGCCCTCCAAAGCAATGGACCCATGGCCTTATAATTATCATAATTTGAACATTATCTTGCAAACTAAAATGAATTATTGAAGAAGTGAATATTATATATGCATTTTTACTTTTAACATAGCTATAAATTAGGGCAAAACATGAATAGGAATACTTTTTCTTACAAGGAAAAGCAATATAATACTTATATTATCAACCTTCTTCAAAAGACTTCATGTATTAAAGTACTGTATAACAGAATTGTCAAGCAACTAAATAAAATGTACACAACCATTTGCCATGTGTAACACTCCATGTACTTCAAGTACCTGAAATAATTCTGCTAAACTGTGAATTTAATGCTGCTAATGAGACATTTCAAACAATAGGAGTAATAGACTTCCTTTAAATAAGATTTGCATATCTTTAAGCTAAAGCTTACACCACCACTGCTCTGGAAATCCTTTGATCACCATGTCACAAAAAGAACAGGAGGAAGGAAATGGGAAGAGCATTCGAACTAGGACCTGGAAGTGGAATGTAGAAGCCTGGTTTTCAAATGGCATTATCCTTTTGTTTTTCATCTACCCATGAAGAATGCAGGCTGAAACTCCAGAATTTTTTTTTTTTTTCCGAACACTTGTTCATCCACACTGTGAATCACAGACTAAATAAACATGAGAATGATGACAAATGAAGGAATATCTTAAAGAGAATGCCAAACACATTAACATCGATTTGTCTTAAAACTGCTGTACCTAAGGTTGTGAGGGAGAGGGAAGAGAAACTCATTTAATTGAGAGACCAAAAACTCCAATTTTTCATTAACTTTTCATCCAATAGGTATTGTTTTGACTTTTTAACCACAATCAAACACACACACACACACACACACACACAAACACACACACACACATATATATATATTTGAGATGGCGTCTCACTCTGTCGCCAAGCTGGAGCGCAGTGGCATGATCTTGGCTCACTGCAACCTCTGCCTCCTGGGTTCAAGCGATTCTCCTGCCTCAGCCTCACAAGTAGCTGGGACTACAGATTCGTGCCACCATGCCCAGTTAACTTAATTATTATTTTTAGTAGAGAAGGAAGAATCTTTATCACAAGGTTCAGGGAGGATAGTTAATATCAGTGCTAATTGTGTTGATGGCAGTGGTTTTCCTGTTACTCCGTGATTCGTGGTCAAGTAGTTGTTGGGTTAGTGGAGTCTTTAAGGTGGAAAGAGTTAAAGAGGTGGTTGTACCCAGGTTCTAGAATACTCATTTATATTACAGAGACTATGGGAAAACTTGTTATTTGCAGCACAATAGAATTTGAAAGTTCCATTCTTGTGTGAACCACAGGTTTTAGTGAGTTCTTCGGGTATGTGTGGAGGATTTTTCTTGACTCTTGGGCATCTTAAGTGCCTAGGTCAAAAGTGGACACCCTTAGTGCATTTCCTTCAGAACAGTGGTGATTAATTTCAGTTGTCAATGTCTCTTTGAAAATGTGATAAAAGCCTGAATTCCCAACTTAGAAAAGCACACGTAGCCACTCAAAACTTTCCGTGCAATTTCAGGCAGTTCCTGACCCACTTTGAGCCCACACACAGGGCCTCTTAAGTGTTCTGGGTCTATTTCCTCCAGAAATCATGGGATCCAAGGTTTCCTATTACAAAATTATTTGCATTTAGTTGGCATTTAGTAAGTATTACTTGATTAAATACTAGTGTTTTTGTTTTTTTGGAGATGAAAATGGAATCAATGGTTAAATATTTCCTAAAAACTTGAAAAATTACTTTTCTACAAGGAACTGATTTTCCAGTACAAATGTTCAATTTAAATAATTCAATTTAATGAACATAAGCTGAGCAAAAAATATCTTCATATATACATGATGTCAACAAACATATTCATGTACATAAAAGTATATAAAAATAATAATGTTTAAGAGCATAAGCTCTGATGTCAGATGGATTGGTTTTGAATTGTTAAGACTCCTCGTACTTCAGTTTAATAAAACATAGAACAAATTAACATGTAGTACATATGGTTGTTATTTCAATTAGACAAATTAAAGCATATAGAATGTAGCAAAATATCTGACATAACAAGTGCAACTAGTACTTAGCTGTAATTAGTATAAGAAGAAAGTTTATTAGGCAAGAAAAGCTCTGTCCAGATATACACTTCATAAAAAGCAACTGTTAAGAAAGTTTACGTCATATAAGGGGCTAAAATTTACTGTTGTAGCTGAAGTAAACACTTTAAATGGGTTATTTGGCAGAAATGTATTGCTTTATGGTTTATCCTTTGAATTATTGTAAAGAACACAGAAGAATTTTTTTTAACACATCAAGGTAAAATTGTAGTGCAGCCATATCAGCCCTCTTGATCAGTTCTTCTTTCTCTAGACAATGCAGTCAGAGTAAGAAGAGTATAGGAGAGAGAAACTGTAGATTGACAGACTTAGATGAATTTGGGTTGAGTAGCAATTCTATATTTAAATTTTTGGTCCTTAGGGAGAAGATGTTGGACTATTAAAACAACCTGCACAGATTATTTCCCTTTGAGATAGATTACATTTCTCACTTAAACATACACTTAAAATGAATGGGAAAGGAATATAAAACTTGCCAGTAAAGTTGTGGATGATGTGATAGAGTTACAGTGTTTATAGAATAAATCTTATGCCGGAACTTATTCTGCTATTTATTTTCCAAAAAAAAAATGTTGTTAATTTTGTTTTGTTTTGCTTACTACTAGAGAATTATGTTTTGAGAGAACATAGTCACTATATATTTGAATAGCTAACTATTATTCCTGTTTCAATACAATTGCACTGAATGTGCAAACCTAGCATAATTCAGCCTACCATTTGTGAAGAGCTTGAAAATACAGATAAGGGAGTGAATGCAGCTCTGGGTTTTATTTTATAATCCAGCTAGGCATGCAGGAGGCAAAACATTACTTTTTTTCTTCTTCATTATCATTGCAAAGTCCCACAAGGGATGTGCAGAATTGTCTCTATTTTGCAGAATGTCTTAGGGGATGGAGGTTACAAATCCTGTCCACTACAAAACAGTGCTAACTTTCACTGCCAACATAGTCCAAGCAGATTTATTAGAGGGAAACTTGACTTTGTACTTATTTCTTCCGATTCTGTAAATTATAGTGTCTGCAGAATAGATCACCAGGGAAAAAGGATCCTTCTCTTCATTTCTACTTGTCTTGGAGATAAAAGGTTAACAGATTCTATTTCCTGTACAACTGTAGTCTAGAAGACAATTTCCTCATAAACAGTGACTACATCCAATAGCCAATTTTTTATTAGTCCCTTGGAATAATGGTACTAGATTCAGAATTTCACATCTTTGCTCACATTTTTCCACACTTGAAGTGATTTTTCACTCCCTACATTTACACAAATTCTATTTGTGATTTAAGATATTGGTAAAACCTCATCTACTCCATAGTTTTCCTTTACCACTAGATATAAAATAATAATATCTTGCTCCTTTCTATAGCATATGCTCTCTGTGACTTTCTTTTAAAATGTATAACTTCCTGCCTCAGCAAATATGCATTTGGTTATTGTATGTAATACTCCCAATGAGCTTGTCAACTCTTCTAAAACAGAATCATATCACATATATGGAAAGTAGTTATCCCTATTCTTAGATCCAGAGTCCACTAGAAGACCTTGTTCTTGCTTGGGCCTCTGCCAAGTATTCCAGCTCCAATCACAGGCTGAAACATGGGCTGGGAAATCACATTTCATGTGTGAAATCTTGTTGAATGCTTCTTTTTTTCATAAATAAAGTTTTATTGGAACACACTCACATCTATTTGTTTACTGATTCTATGGCTGCTTTGTTGCTGGCAGAGTTCAGTAGTTACAACAAAGATCATATGGCCACCAAAACAAATTACATTTACTATTTGGTTCTTTTTGGAAAAACAAACAAACAAAAAATTAGACAAACCCCATGCTAGAGACGTAGAGTGCTAGAGACCTTCTCTCTCTTTACCCTTATTTTGCAGCTGTGGTAAGGTTAATAAGCTGGCAGCATTATCTTTGTTATAACCTTGCTCACCCAGTCCCCTCCTTGCTCCAGTAAAAACTTGCCTCATTCCATCTCATCATCCTTCTGAACCCTACATTTGAACTTACAGAAAAGGCTTATGTTAGACACTGCTCTACTCTCTGTTTGAAAGCCACTAAACCCAGGCATCATGACCTGCTTTTCTATACTCCACATGCTCTAGGAGCTCAGGAAATAGAAGAAAAGCGGGGGAGTTCTGGTTTAGACAAATGAGAATCATTCCAAGTGAATTGAAAAGGCTAGAATTGTCTGGGTGTGGTGGCTTACATCTGTAATCCCAGCATTTTGGGAGGCTGAGATAGGTGGATCATGAGGTCAGGAGATCTAGACCATCCTGGCCAACATGGTAAAACCCCATCTCCACTAAAAATAAAAATTGGCCAGGCATGGTGGTGAGCACCTGTAGTCCCAGCTACTCAGGAGGCTGAGGCAGGAGAATTGTTTAAACCCATGAGGCAGAGGTTGCAGTGAGCTGAGATCACACCACTGCACTCCAGCCTGGGCCACAGAGTGAGATTCCTTCTCAAAAAAAAAAAAAAAAAAGAAAAAAAAAGAAAAAGAAAAGAAAAGAAAAGGCTAGTGCTCCATAAGACATTTCCCTGGGCAAGAAGCACAACCTGCATTAGAAACTACAAAGAGAACTATGGACAAGTTTTCAATAAAAGGTTGTGAACTTGGAAAACAACTTTTCTAAACTATAATGATAAAAATTAAATTTCAATCAACTACTTAGAGGAAAGACTGGATCATCTTTCTTTCTTCTCTATAGAGAATCTTATTACAGAATTGTTGTGAGTGAGGTGGCCTAACAATATACCACTAAAAACATAAGCCAAACAGTGTTATAGAGGTAAGTCATTCCTCTAATTAAATGCTTCAATTAAGTTACTTTGGGGGAGGAAGGTGCCCAAGATGGCTGAGTAGGAACAGCTCCAGCCTCCAGCCCCCAGTGTGAGCAACACAGAAGATGGGTGATTTCTGCATTTTCAACTGAGGTACTGGGTTCATCTCACTGGGATGTGTAGGACAGTCGGAGCTGATCAGCTGATGCAGTCTGACCAGTGAGAGCTGAAGCAGGGTGAGGCATTGCCTCACCTGGGAAGTGCAAGGAGGAAGGGAATTCCTTTTCCTAGTCAAAGGAAACTGAGACACTCAACACCTGGAAAATTGGGTAACTCCCACCCTAATACTGCACTTTACCAAGGGTCTTAGCAAATGGTACACAAGGTGATTATATCCCACACCTGGCCCGGAGGGTCCCATGCCCACAGAGCCTCCCTCATTGCTAGCACAGCAGTCTGATATCTAACTGCAAGGCGGCAGCAAGGCTGGTGGACGGGTGCTTGCCATTGCTGAGGCTTAAGTAGGTAAACAAAGCTCCTGGGAAGCTCAAATTGGGTGGACCCCACCGCAGCTCAAGGAGGCCTGCCTGCCTCTGTAGACTCCACCTCTGGGGACAGGGTATAGCTAAACAAAAAGGAGCAGAAACCTCTGCAGATGTAAATGTCCCTGTCTGACAGGTTTGAAGAGAGCAGTGGTTCTCCCAGCATGGAGGTTGAGATTTGAGAACGGACACACTGCCTGTTCAAGTGGGTCCCTGACCCCTCAGTAGCCTAACTGGGAGACTTCCCCACTAGATGCAGTCCAACACATCACACCTTACATGGCTGGGTACACCTCTGAGACGAAGCTTCCGAGCAAGAATCAGACAGCAACACTCGCTGTTCAGCAATATTCTATCTTCTGCAGGCTCAGCTGCTGATACCCAGGCAAACAGTGTCTGGAGTGGACCTCAAGCAATCTCCAACAGACCTGCAGCTGAGAGTCCTGACTGTTAGAAGGAAAACTAACAAACCAAAAGGACACCCACACCAAAACCCCATCAGGACAGCACCACCATCAAAGATCAAAGGCAAATAAAACCACAAAGATGGGGAAAAAGCAGTGCAGAAAAGCTGGAAATTAAAAAAAATCAGAGCACATCTCCCCCTCCAAAGGAATGCAGCTCATCGCCAGCAATGGAACAAAGCTGGATGGAGAATGACTTTGATGAGTTGAGAGAAGAAGGCTTCGGTTGATCAAACTTCTCAGAGCTAAAGGAGGAACTATGTACCCAGCACAAAAAAAAACCTAAAAATCTTGAAAAAAGAATGGATGAATGGATAACTAGAATAATCAGTGCAGAGAAGACCATGAAAGAACTGATAAAGATGAAAACCATGACACGAGAACTATGTGACAAATGCACAAGCTTCAGTAACTGACTCGATCAGCTGGAAGAAAGAGTATCAGTGATTGAAGATCAAATGAATGAAATGAAGTGAGAAGAGAAACCAAAAGGAAAAAGAAGAAAAAGAAATGAACAAAGCCTCCAATGAATATGAGATTATGTGAAAAGACCAAACCTACATCTGATTGGTGTGCCTGAAAGTGATGGGGAGAATGGAACCAAGTTGGAAAACACTCTACAGGATATCATCCAGGAGAACTTCCCCAACCTAGTAAGGCAGGCCAACATTCAAATTCAGGAAATACAGAGAACGCCACAAAGATACTCCTTGAGAAGAGCAACTCTAAGACACATAATTGTCAGATTCACCAAAGTTGAAATGAAGGAAAAACTGTTAAGGGCAGCCAGAGAGAAAAGTCAGGTTACCCACAAAGGGAAGCCCATCAGACTAACAGCAGATCTCTCGGCAGAAACTCTACAAGCCAGAAGAGAGTGGGGACCAATATTCAACATTCTTAAAGAAAAGAATTTTAAACCCAGAATTTCATATCCAGCCAAACTAAGTTTCATAACTAAAGGAGAAATAAAATCCTTTACAGACAAGCAAATGCTGAGAGATTTTGTCACCACCAGGCCTGCCCTACAAGAGAACCTGAAGGAAGCACTAAACATGGAAAGGAACAACTGGTACCAGCCATTGCAAAAACATGCCAAAATGTAAAGTCCATCAATGCTAGGAAGAAACTGCATCAACTAGTAAGCAAAATAACCAGCTAATATCATAATGACAAGATCAAGTTCACACATAACAATATTAACCTTAAATGTAAATGGACTAAATGGTCCGATTAAAAGACACAGACTGGAAAATTGGATAAAGAGTCAAGACCCATCAGTTTGCTGTATTTAGGAGACTTATTTCACACACAGAGACACACATAGGCTCAAAATAAAGGGATGGAGGAAGATCTACCAAGCAAATGGAGAACAAAAAAAGTAGGGGTTGCAATTCTAGTCTCCGATAAAACAGACTTTAAACCATCAAAGATCAAAAGAGACAAAGAAGGCCATTACATAATGGTAAAGGAATCAATTAATCAGGAAGAGCTAACTATCCTAAATATATATGCGCCCAATACAGGAGCACCCAGATTCATAAAGCAAGTCCTTAGAGACTTACAAAGAGACTTACACTCCCATACAATAATAATGGCAGACTTTAACACCCCACTGTCAACATTAGACAGATCAACGAGACAGAAAGTTAACAAGGATATCCAGGAATAGAACTCACTCTGCACCAAGCGGACCTAATAGACATCTACAGAACTCTCCAGCCCCAATCAACAGAATATACATTCTTCTCAGCACCACATCCCACTTATTCCAAAGTTGACCACATAGTTGGAGGTAAGGCACTCCTCAGCAAATGTACAAGAACAGAAATTATAACAAACTGTCTCTCAGACCACAGTGAAATTAAATTAGAACTCAGGATAAAGAAACTCAATCAAAACCACTGAACTACATGGAAATGGAACAACCTGCTACTGAATGACGAGTGGGTACATAACGAAATGAAGGCAGAAGTAAAGATGTTCTTTGAAACAAATGAGAACAAAGACACAACGTACCAGAATCTCTGGGACACATTTAAAGCAGTGTGTAGAGGGAAATTTTTAGCACTAAATGCCCACAAGAGAAAGCAGGAAAGATCTAAAATTGACACCCTAACATCACAATTAAAAGAACTAGAGAAGCAAGAGCAAACACATTCAAAAGCTAGAAGAAGGCAAGAAATATCTAAGATCTGAGAAGAACTGAAGGAGATAGAGACACAGACCCTTCAAAAAATCAATGAATCCAGGAGCTGGTTTTTGAAGATCAACAAAATTGATAGACCACTAGCAAGACTAATAAAGAAGAAAAGAGAGAAGAATCAAATTGATGCAATAAAGAAATGATAAATGGGATATCATCACCAACCCCACAGGAATACAAACTACCGTCAGAGGATACTATAAACACCTCTACTCAAATAAACTAGAAAACCTAAAAGAAATGGATAATTTCCTGGACACTTACGCTCTCCCAAGACTAAACCAGGAAGAAGTTGAATCCCTGAATAGACCAATAGCAGGCTCTGAAATTGAGGCAATAGTTAATAGCCAACCAACCAAAAAAAGTCCAGGACCAGACATATTCACAGCTGAATTCTACCAGAGGTAAAAGGAGGAGCTGATACCATTCTTTCTGAAACTATTCTGATCAATAGAAAAAGAGGGAATCCTCCCTAACTGGCAGAGACACAACAAAAAAAGAGAATTTTAGACCAATATCCCTGATGAACATCGATGCAAAAATCCTCAATAAAATACTGGCAAATCAAATCCAGCAGCACATCAAAAAGCTTCTCCACCATGATCTAGTGGGCTTCATCCCTGGGATGCAAGGCTGGTTCAACATACGCAAATCAATAAACATAATCCAACATATAAATTGAACCAAAGACAAAAACCACATGATTATCTCAATAGATGCAGAAAAGGCCTCTGACAAAATTCAACAGCCTTTCATGCTAAAAGCTCTCAATAAATTTGGTATTGATGGAATGTATCTCAAAATAATAAGAGCTATTTATGACAAACCCACAGTCAATATCATACTGAATGGGCAAAAACTGGAAGCATTCCCTTTGAAAACTGGCACAAGACAGGGATGCCCTCTCTCACCACTCCTATTCAACATAGTGTTGGAAGTTCTGGCTAGGGCAATCAGGCAAGAGAAAGAAATCAAGGGTATTCAGTTAGGAAAAGAAGAAGTCAAATTGTCCCTGTTTGCAGATGACATGACTGTAATATTTAGAAAACCCCATTGTCTCAGCCCAAAATCTCCTTAAGCTGATAAGCAACTTCAGCAAAGTCTCAGGATACAAAATCAATGTGCAAAAATCACAAGCATTCTTATACACCAGTAACAGACAAACAGAGAGCCAAATCATGAATGAACTCCCATTCACAATAGCTTCAAAGAGAATAAAATACCTAGGAGTCCAACTTAGAAGGGATGTAAAGGACCTCTTCAAGGAGAACTACAAATCAGTGAAATAAAAGAAGACACAAACAAATGGAAGAACATACCATGCTCATGGATAGGAAGAATCAATATTGTGAAAATGGCCATACTGCCCAAGGTAATTTATAGATCAATGCCATCCCCATTAAGCGACCAATGAGTTTCCTCACAGAATTGGAAAAAACTGCTTTAAAGTCCATATGGAACCAAAAAAGAGCCCGCATTGCCAAGACATTCCTAAGCCAAAAGAGCAAAGCTGGAGGCTTCATGCTACCTGAGTTCAAACTATACTACAAGGCTATAATAACCAAAACAGCATGGTACTGGTACCAAATCAGAGATATAGACCAATGGAACGGAACAGAGTCCTCAGAAATAATACCACACATCTACAGCCATCTGATCTTTGACAAATCTGACAAAAAAAAAAAAGAAAGAAAAAGAAATGGGGATAGGATACCCTATTTAATAAATAGTGCTGGGAAAATTGGTTAGTCATAAGTAGAAAGCTGAAACTGGATCCTTTCCTTACTCCTTATATGAAAATTAATTCAAGATGGATTAGAGACTTAAATGTTAGACTTAAAACTATAAAAACCCTAGTAGAAAACATAGGGAATACCATTCAGGACATAGGCATGGGCAAGGACTTCATGTCTAAAACGCCAAAAGCAATGGCAACGAAAGCTAAAATTGACAAATGGGATCTAATTAAACTAAAGAGCTTCTGCACAGCAAAAGAAACTACCATCAGAGTGAACAGGCAACCTACAGAATGGGAGAAAATTTTTGCAATCTACTCATCTGACAAAGGGCTAATATCCAGCACCTACAAAGAGCTCAAACAAATTTACAAGAAAAAGACAAACAACCCCATCAAAAATTGGGCAAAGGATGCGAACAGACACTTCTCAAAAGAAGACATTCATACAGCCAACAGACACATGAAAAAATGCTAATCATCACTAGCCATCAGAGAAGTGCAAATCAAAACCACAATGAGATACCGTCTCACACCAGTTAGAATGGCAATCATTAAAAAAACAGGAAACAACAGGTGCTGGAGAGGATGTGGAGAAATAGGAACACTATTACACTGTTGATGGGACTGTAAACTAGTTCAACCATTGTGGAAAACAGGGTCGCGATTCCTCAAGGATCTACAACTAGAAATGCCGTTTGACCCAGCCATCTCATTACTGGGTATACACCCAAAGGATTATAAATCATGCTGCTCTAAAGCACATGCACACGTATGTTTATTGCGGCAGTATTCACAATAGCAAAGACTTGGAACCAACCCAAATGTCCATCAATGACAGACTAGATTAAGAAAATGTGGCACATATACACCATGGAATACTATGCAGCCATAAAAAAGGATGAGTTTGTGTCCTTTGTAGGTATATGGATGCAGCTCAAAACCATTGTTCTCAGCAAAGTATCAAAAGAACAGAAAACCAAACACCCCATGTTCTCACTCATAGGTGGGAATTGAACAATGAGATCACTTGGACACAGGTAGGGGAACATCACACACCGGGGCCTATTGTGGGGAGTGGGGAGGGGGAAGGGATAGCATTAGGAGATATACCTAATGTAAAAGACGAGTTAATGGGTGTAGCACACCAACATGGCACATGTATACATATGTAACAAACTTGCATATTGTTAACATGTACCCTGGAACTTAAAGTACAATAATAATAATAAAGAAAGAAAGAAATAAAAAGTTACTTTGGGGGATTTTAAAATAATTTGACACTTGCCAGATCTTTAAATTTGACAATGTATTATTCCTTTTTTACAGTTCTTTATAAGTATTCCCTGTGTATCTAATTTTGTAATCAGAGTTATATATTTTTCCCTTTAAGTGGGCTTCTCAAAATGTAGATCTACCCTGTCAGAAAATGATTAATTGCCACATACATCTGGATGTTCCAAAGGCACCACATATTAAATATGAACATAGCAGCTTCCACAGACTCTAAACACTAAGGCCAATGCTCCTCCACGAAGATTTTCTAACCTTCCCTTTCCCGGGTTGAGGTAGTTATGAGAACTCATTTTCGTTACCATAAACTGAAGTCTTAGTAAATCGAGCAAATCCTGTTTAAAATGCAAGTTTTATAATAAACATGTTGGGGAAAAGATGATTAAATGAAAAGTGGTTTACCATATTTATACAAAGGAAGCATTCAATTAAGTTTTGCATATCCTTTTTTTTTTTTTTTCTCTCAGAAGCTGAACCAAACCATTGTGAATGCTCTCTAGTTGATTTAGCATCTCTGGAATTTGGCATGCTTCTGTATTTTTTTTTTCTCATAAATATTCCTAACTGTAAAGAACCTAGAAATGGTTTTCATAGATTCATTAAAGTCAGGTAGATGCAGTACTGAATTGAGACTGAGAACAGAAGGAGGTGGAGCAAGATGGCTAAATAGAAGCCTTCACTGATTGTCCTCCCCATGGGAATGCCAAATTGAAAAACTATTCACACACACACACACACACACACACACACACACACACACACATTTTTATAAGGCCAAAAATTAGAATAGTAATTATAATACCTAGTTTTAATTTTATGTTACTGAAAGAGTCAATTGAGAATTGAACTGCTGACATCACCCTCCTTCATCCCCCAGGAGGGGCTGCATGGCACAGAGAGACAATCTGTGCACTTGAGGAAGGGAGAGTGCAAGGATTGTGGGATTTTGCATTGGAACTTAGTGCTACTCTGTCACAGTGGAAGGTAATACTGGGCAGAATTCAGCCAGTGTCCACAGAGGCAGCATTTAGACAAGCCCTAGCTAGAGGGGAATTGCCCATGTCAGCAGTTGGAAACTGAGTTCTGGAAAGCCTTACTACTGTGCTATTAAGTGCACTGGGGTCCTAAATTATCCCGAAAGCCAGTCTAAGTCACAAGGACTTCAATTCCTGGGAAAGTCATGGTGCTATGCTGGGCTTGAAGCCAGTGGACTTGGGGTACATGTAACCCAGTTAGACACCAACCAGGGCAGCCAAGGGAATGTTTTGGTCAGCCCTCCCCCAGCTACAGGCATCTTAACAAAAAGAGAAAGAGATATCCATTTGTTTGGGAGAAAATAAGGGAAGAAAACAAGAGTCTCTACCTGATAATCCAGAGAATTCTGCTGAATTTTATCCAAGACCACCAGGATATCTGTAACAGTCTGTAATAACCACATTATTACTGGGTCTGGGGGACCTCTTAGGAAGACATAGCTGCAGTGACCAAAATCTTAGATCACAACCCGTAAGTCCCTTCAAATACCTAGAAAGCCATCCCAAGAAGGATAGATACAAATAAGACTAGACTGTGAAGACTATGATGAATACCTAACTCTTCAATGCCTAGATACTGACAAACATCCACAAGCATCAAGACCATCCAGGCAAACATGAGCTCACCAGATGAACTAAATAAGCCACCAGGGACTAATCATAGGGAAACAGAGATATGCGACCTTTCAGAAAGATAATTTAAAATAGCTGTTCTGAGGAAACAAAATAAAATTTAAGATAACACAGAGAAGGAACTCAGAATTCTATCAGATGAATTTACCAAAGAGAGTAAAATAATTAGAATCAAACCAAAATTCTGGAGCTGAAAAATGCGATTGACATACTAAAGAATGCATTAGAGTCCCTTAGTAGCAGAATTAATCAAACAGATGAAAGAATTATTAAGCTTGAAGACAGGTTATTTGAAAATAAACAGTAAGAGAAGACAAAAGAAAAAAGAATAAAAGATAAAAAATAAAAGATAAAAAAGCCTATAAAAATCTAGAAATAGCCTCAAAAGGGCAAATCTAAGCATTATTGGCTTAAAAGAGGAGGTAGAGAAAGACAGGGACTTATTCAAAGGGATAATAACAGAGAGCTTTCTAAACCTAGAGAAATATGTCAGTATTCAATTATAAGAATGCAATAGAACACCAAGCAGATTTTACCCAAAGATGACTACCTCAAAACCTTTACAGACACTCAAAGGTCAAGGAAGAAGAAAGGATCCTAAAAGCAGCAAGAGAAAACTTAAATAAATAACATACAATGGAAGTCTAACATGTTTGGCAGCAGAAATATCCATGACACCTTACAGGCCAGAAGAGAGTGGCAAGACATATTTAAAGGACCAAAGAAAGAGAAAACAAAAACAAAAACAAAATCAAGAAACTTTAATCTTAGAGTAGCATATTCAGCCAAAATATTCTTCAAACACAAAAGAGAAGTAAAAACTTTACCAAACAAAAACTAAAGGATATCATCAACCCCAGACCTGTCCCACAATAAATACTAAAAGGAGTTATTCAGTCTGAAAGAAATGTGTATTAATGAGCAATAAAAATAACATGAAGGTACAAATCTCACTGCTAATAGTAAATCCATGGAAAAACACAGAATATTATAGCACTGTAATAGCGGTATATAAAGTATTCATATCTTGGGTGGAAAGGCTAAAAGATAAACTAATCAAAAATAAATACAAGTTTTCAAGACATAGTATAATAAGATATAAGTAGAAACAACAAAAAGGGGAAAAGCAGGGGTTTGGATGGAATTAAAGTGTAGAGTTTTTGTTAGTTTTAGTTTTGCTTGTTACTTTATTTCTTTGTTTATGCAATCAATGTTATGTTACCATCAGTTTAAAATAATGGGTTATAATATATTTGTAAGCTTTATGGTAACATCAAATCGAAAAATACAAATTAGTACAACCATTATGGAGAGCAATTTGTAGGTTCACCAGAAAGTTAAAAATAAAGTTTCCATATGATCCTAACAGAAACTAACAGAAATTCCACTGTTAGTTATGTACCCAAAAGAAAGTAAATCAGTATCCTGAAGAGATTGCTGTACTTCTGTATTTATTGCACCACTATTCATATTAGCAAGAATTCATTGTAAGATTTAGAAGCAACCTAAGTGTCCATAAACAGATGAATGGATAAAGAAAATGTGGTACACGTACACAATGGATTACTATTCAGTCATAAAAAAGAATGCAATTCTGTCAATTGCAACAACATGAATGTAACTGGAGTCCATTATGTTAAGTGAAATAAGCCAGGTACTGAAACACAAATTTCACATTTTCTCACTTATTTGTGGGAGCTAAAAATTAAAACAATTGAACTCATGGAGTTAGAGAGTAGAGTGATGGCTGCCAGAGGCTGTGAAGAGTACTGGGGGTGAGGGTGGGTATAAGTGGGGGATGGTTAATGAAAATATCATTAGATATAATAAATAAAATATAATATTTGATAGCAAAGCAAGGTGACTACAGTAGGCAATACTTTAATTGTGAATTGAGAAATAACTAAAAGAACATAATCGAATTTTTTATAACACAAAGAAAGGGTAAATGCTTGAGGTGTTGGATACTCCATTTCCTTTTATGTGATTATTACGCATTTATGCTTGTATGAAAATGTCTCATAAATATACATACCTACTATGTTCAATAAAAATTAAATATTATTTTTTTTAAAAGCTTGAGAATAGCTATTGTTTTTTGTTGCATTCTGTTGTGCAGTGATTGGACAGGTCCCAGGTCACAGGTCATGGTAAAAGATGTCTCACAGAGGCAGAGCTGCTACCTGTGTGTATTTGTCCTGCTCCGCAACTCACATCATTGAACATGGAATTTTGAAATTAAATGGGTACTTGAAGTAATCAGTTCTTTGAACGGCTTAGTGCCAAGAAAAGAGATGAGTAGAGGGGATTCTAGGAGTAGTGGACAGAATTTTAAGAGCAACAACTCTAAGTTGTCAAGGAGTTCAAGAGACTATTGCCTTGCCCCCAGAAGGTGTTCAGTAAACTTTTAATGAATGTAGATATGAAAATCGGATTGTGAGAATGAAACTATAGAGCTCATTTTTTTGTGAAGGGCTAGAATTCAAATCACTTCATCAGCTTATAGAGAACTAGGCTGAAATGGAAAGAGTATATTTCCTATTAATCTTAACAATTCAGGATTCTGCAACTCAGTGATGCATCTGAAACTTGACTTATTCGATGTAGATTGTTTACCTGAGTAAAAGCTATTTGATGCATATGTGTCTTTTAAAAAATTGAATCCTGTGATACTTAAGTATTGTTTTTAAACCAGGTAGATCAGATCGCTAAAAAGTTTATTACCAATACATATGCATGGAACCTGCACCCTACATATTTGTATTCATCAGATCTGAGTTGAAAGACATATTTATTTGTTAGATGCTTACCAGATAACTCTAATGTATTGCCAGCATAGGATACCATTTCAGGAACTCAATCTGCCAACCCAATCATCATTACAGTGCCTCAGAGAAGTCATTTGCTACCATGTTTTTGAATTCTTATGATAAGAGCGCACTATTTATTCAACAGATATTTTTTACAAAATACTTTAATAGTTCTAGAAAATTGTTTTCAATATAAACTTACAGAGAATAAGAATATCTGTGTGTTAAGCAGTGTCATAAATGCTATTAAACATAAAATGCATTGAAACAAAGTGTTTTGGGAGGGTGTTAAATATAAATTTGCATATTTTAGAAAATAGCCACAGATTGGTCAACTAATCTATACTTACTTAGATACAATAATAACAATAATGAATACTTTAAAATGTGTTTAAAATTAAAAATATTTCATTTTTCAAAAACAATGTTTTTGAAAATTCAAGTTTATGCTCTTTATTCTCTTTATATATACTATCATTTTGGGAGGATCAGATCAAATTAATCTCAGATAAGTATGTCCAATTGTGGATAGACAGTTTCCTTTCGAAATTTTTTGGGTACACTGGATAAAAGTATCCTATTAACAAATATTTGGCTGAGTGCTGTGGCTCATGCCTGTAATCCCAGCACATTGGGAGGCCGAAGGGGGCAGATCACCTGAGGTCAGCACTTCGAGACCAAAATGGCCAACATGACCCAATCCTATCTCTATTAAAATTACAAAAATTATCCGGGCATGGTTGTGGGCGCCTGTAGTCCCAGCTACTCAGTAGGCAACTCCAACTACTCAAGTAGTCCCAGCTACTCCAGTAGGTAGCTACTCGGTAGGTTAGGATAATAGCTTTGAACCGAGGAGGTGGAGACTGCAGTGAGCCAAAATCGCGCCACTACACTCTAGCCTAGGCAACAGAGCAAGACTTTGTCTCAAAAGAAAAAAAAAAAAAAACTAAGGAATCTAATAAGTAAATTACCTTTCAAAATTACTACATAGTCTTCTTAGTCCATTTTCAAGAGTCCTTTAATATTGTGTTATCCTGTGAATAGAACATGGGACTTCTTTATATTTCTTAAATGAGATTTTATTTCTCAACAGTAACTTAACTGTTTTCAAAAATAATTTCACAGTGTATTTCTTAGAATCATCAACATCCCTGTTCTAATCATTGGAAATCTCAATCTTAATGGATATAGAGAAATAGAAGGAAACAAAATATATTTTGGTTCAATTCATAATTTCTAGATAGGTTGACATCTCAAAGTGTGGCTCTTTCCTTAATACACATTTTTGGTTATTTAATACTGCTTATCATTTTCATAACCCCATAACCCCATTAACAAACGTATTTCAAGAAGATAATAGATATGATCAATGAATAAATTCCCAAGTCAGACATATTCACTTATTTCCTTATGTCTAGGATGGTATTTATATGTTGTGCTTATATGATTAAATTAATTCTAGTTGTCTAGGTACTTGGATATACAAAGGAGAGTCTAGTAGATTATGTTCTTTCCCCATCCCCATCAGTCTTATGCGAGGAATAGAACATGTTTTTCTTAAGCTTTAAAGAAATGATATTTTCTGAATTGCTATTTTCTAATATGAAGATAGAGTAATTTTAGATGTTCACCTCCATGACACCAATATTTTAAAGTTCCTATACCCATGGAACAATTTATTTCTCACATCTCTTTACTTGTAAATTAGTTCCATTAACTGTCGGAGCTTATTTGCTAGAACAACCTTCATCAGCTCCTTTAGAAGTAAACCTACTTGTTCCTTTGAAATATATAGAAGTAATCAGATATCTAAATTTTTTTTGCAGTTCCAGACCTGGTTTTTACCCCCAGAAGGTAAGGAGAAAATAATAGAAAGCTCCACAACATTAAATCAAAATTAAGTGCATCACATTAAAGAGTGAAAAGGAGCTACTGAATTGGATTTTCCTATACAAAACATATTATTTTATAAAAGATCTTTCAAAGTTAAAAATGAATAAGAATAACCTTTGTTAGAAATAGATTAAAAACATATCCCTTAGAATAAAGATAACAATAGTAACAACTAATAATATAATAGCAGATTACAAGTGCTTTAAGTAAATATTGAAATCTGGGAACTGTCTATTAGTACCATCAAAAGTCCTGTCTCACTTAAGAAATAACTAGAAGAGGCCGGGCGCGGTGGCTCAAGCGTGTAATCCCAGCACTTTGGGAGGCCGGGACGGGCGGATCACAAGGTCAGGAGATCGAGACCATCCTGGCTAACGCGGTAAAACCCCGTCTCTACTAAAAAGTACAAAAAACTAGCCGGGCGAGGTGGCGGGCGCCTGTGGTCCCAGTTACTCGGGAGGCTGAGGCAGGAGAATGGCATAAACCCGGGAGGCGGAGCTTACAGTGAGCTGAGATCAGGCCACTGCACTCCAGCCTGGGCGACAGAGCAAGACTCTGTCTCAAAAAAAAAAAAAAAAAAAAAGAAAGAAAGAAAAGAGAACAAAAGAAATAACTAGAAGAAAAACATTTACTTCAACAAAATTAATATATCATGTTCTATTATTTGAAAATCACTTTTTGAAGATTTGGGGGGAAATGTGACAGTTCTTCACTTTATCTATCCTGATATAAATGTCTTTTACTGCGACTTTATATAAATAATTTGATAAGCCCTTAGATAATTGTATCCTACTCCTTGAATGTATGTTTTATCATATGAGCTGGGCAATTGTTGGTAAATAATTGAAAATAAGGAAGCAAGTATGAGAAGGAAAATGGCAGGAGATAGTGATGTTAAAACATGATTTTTTTCTTCTTTTTTTCAATGTAGCATTTATAGAGGTGACAAAAATTCAAAGAAAAGTACAATTGCCACCTCTTAGAGGACAAAACTGTTGAGGAATTGATGGAGAGTCTAGAAAGTAGTTAGGTTTTGTGGTCCTGGTATGAAGTCATGGTGGGTGGTGTTACATTTATATAATTTTGTCTAGTGTGGAGAGAGGTTGAGTCCCACCTCAGAATGCATGAGGGAAGCATTTCTCCATTGATAATGCCCGCTGAATAAATAAAAATATTGTTAAATGTTTCTTTCTCTAGACTTGAAACTTCTTCTTATAAGTGGAAACTAACATATTATATTTTGCCACTTTTGTTATCTTCCTGTATCAGAGTACACTGAGGAAAACAAAAGCCTCTCTGGAATGTTTAAATGGTGAGAGATTTCACACAGGAAATGAGCTACTTGCAAAACAACTGAAAATGCTGGAGGAGTGGACAAGGTATCTCACCACTAGCTCAGACTTGGTAACAGAATCAGGAAGTTGCTTCTGTTATAGGTGGAGAAGCTGTCCACAATGTTCACAGTGATCTGAAACACTGCAGAAAGTGAAATTCACACAGAAGGCCCAGAAGCTGGTCCACAATCACATGCCTGATAGAGACCATGGTTGCCTGCTATTGCTAAAGGAAATACTTCTGCTTCCCACGTTTCCTTGTGAAATAGCCTATCATTGGTGCACTCTAACTTGAAACTCTCTGCAGAGAGATTTTGAAAAATATAGTTCTTAGGCCCTGTGATAGAATGAAGAAAACTAAAGGGGATGGAATTGACTCTGAGTACAGATAATCTGACAGAGTTTATTTTCCTTAGTTGACATTAAGGACATGAATTCTTATGAACCTTTGTGACAATTATCTCTTCTCTAGAATTTATTTAAAAAGAGCATTTGTTCTGGCATTAGCACATATAACATACTGTGCAATACATGGCAGAATAACATATGATTAATAGCCACTGTTCTCTGCTGAGTATGCAAACTATTGGCTGTGATATGAAGAAGATTTTAATAGGGAAGAATTTGAATAGTAAATGGTTATTAATAACATGATTATTTTCAACTGTGGCACCCTCCCGTGGGGGAATCCAGGACCTTTAGAAATACAAATTTGAATTATAGATCTATTATTTATTAATTTGCATAAAGTTCACTTAGCATTTTCTGAGCTTCAGTTTTTTCCTACATCTAAAAATGGGGATTTATAACGCACTTTCAAAATTGTGTGAACACTAAATAAAAATATAAATAAGAACATATCTTTACAATACCTGTCACATAGTATGTGTCAACTAATTAAAGGAAAGTGGCAACAGAGCTAGGACAAAGCTTAAATATTAATCAGTTGATGAAAAAAATGGGAGAGGAAGAAAGACTCTAAGCCACTTTAGTTTAAAATTTGAGTTAAAAGATAGATTAGTGTCTACTTTCTTAACCAAGGTATAGAGACTTAAGAAGCATCTTGCTATATGAAAAATTGATTGCATTAATTTATTTTATAAATTTAGTGTTATTTTTCTTTAGGTAAGAATATCAGTTGTGAAATAATGCAAGTTTTTATCAGTAAATTAAGAACACAATATCATAATTTATGTTCCTGATTTATAATTAAATACAGCTGATTAAATCAAGGTTTCTTCCCTTAATGACAGTCTGACTGTGGAGAAATTTGCACATGCTAGGAAGTAATAATAGAACTCAGTTTCTAGAACTCTCATAAGGATTATATAAGAATATATATATATATTCTTATATATATATAGTGCTTGTCATGGAGGCTGATACATATCAAGACATCAATAAATATTTGAGAAATCAGTGAATAAGTATATTAGTCCATTTTCACACTGCTATAAAGATACTATCTGAGACTAGATAATTTATAAACCAAGGAGCTTTAACTGAATCACAGTTCCACATAGTAGCGGAGGCCTCAGGAAACTTACAGTCATGGCAGAAGATGAAGGGGAGGCAAACAACTTCTTCACAAGGGGCCAGAAGAGACAGAGAGTGCAGGGGAAACTCCCACTTTTAAAACCATCAAGTCTCCTGAGCTCTCCCTCACTATCACCAGAACAGCATGGGGGATCCAATCACCACCCTCCTGGTCCTTACCTTGACACATGGGTCTTAAAATTTGAGATTAGATTTTGGTGGGAACACAGACAAAACCATATCATTCTATCCCTTGCTCAAAATCTCATGTCCTTTTTCTATTTCAAAACCAATCATGCCTTCGCAACAGTCTCCCAGTGTCTTTACTCATTCCAGTATTAACCCAAAAGTCCAAGTCCCAAGCATCATCTGAGACAAGGCAAGTTTCTTCTGTCTATGAGTCTGAAGAATCAAAAACAAATAAGTTACTTCCAATATACTGAGAAGTGAAGCTGGTTGGGCTTCTGGGTCGGGTGGGGACTTGGAGAACTTTTCTGTCTAGGTAAAGGATTGTAAACCTAGCAATAGGTGCTCTGTGTCTAGCTAAAGGTTTGTAAATGCAGCAATCAGGACTCTGTGAAAATGCACCAATCAGCGCTCTGTGTCTAGCTAAAGATTTGTAAACGCAGCAATCAGGACTCTGTGAAAACACACCAATCAGTGCTCTGTGTCTAGGTAAAGGTTTGTAAATGTACCATCAGCACTCTGTAAAAACGGACAAATCAGCAATCTGTAAAATGGACCAATCAGCTGGATGTGGGGGGGGCAGCAAATAAGGGAATAAAGCTGGCCACCTGAGCCAGCAGCGGCAACCTGCTGGGGTCCCCTTCTATGCTGTGGAAGCTTTGTTCTTTTGCTCTTCACAATAAATCTTGCTGCTGCTCACTCGTTGGGTCCGCACTACTTTTAAGAGCTCTAACACTCACTGCAAAGGTCTGCGACTTCACTCCTGAGGTCAGCGAGACCATGAACTCACCTGGAGGAACAAACAGCTCCAGACATGCCACATTTAAGAGCTGTAACACTCACTGTGAAGGTCTGCAGCTTCACTCCTGAAGTCAGGCAAGACCACGAACCCACCATCTTTTATAATCATTGTAAAAGATGAAGGAAGAACTCCAGACACATCTGAACATCTGAAGGAACAAACTCTGGACACACCATCTTTAAGAACTGTAACACTCACCGCGAGGGTCAGCGGCTTAATTCGTGAAGTCAGCGAGACCAAGAACCCACTGAAGGAATCAATTCCAGACACAATAAAATGGGGGTATTAGTATTAGGTAAATGTTCCCATTCAAAATAGGATAAATTGGCCACAGCAAAGGGGCTACAGGCCCCATGCAAGTCTGAAATCTGCTGGGCAGTCATTAAAATTTCAAACTCCCAAATTTGCTTTGACTACCTGTTTTACAGGTCATGCTGTTGCAAATGGTGGGCTCCCATGGCCTTGGGCAGCTTTGTTTCTGTGGCTCTGCAGGGTACAGTCCATGAGACTGCTTTCAAGGGCTGGTATTGAGTGCCTGTGACTTTTCCAGGTATATGTTGCAAGCTGTTGGTGGGTCTACCTTTCTACAGTCTGTAGGATGGTGGCCCTCTTCTCACAGCTCCACCAGGCAGTACCCCAGTGGGGACTCTGTGTGTGGGTTCCAACCCCACATTTCCTCTCCACACTGCCCTAGCAGAGGTTGTCCATGAGGGCTCCACCCCTGCAACTGACTTCTGCCTGGACATCCAGGTGTTTCCATACATCCTCTGAAATCTAGGTGGAGGTTCCAAAAGCTCAACTCTCATCTTCTGCGCACCCACAGACCCAACACCACATAGAAACTACCAAGGTTTTGGGCTTGCACCCTCTAAGGCAGTGGCCCAAGCTGTACCTTGACATCTTTTAGCCACAGCTGGTGCAGCTAGGATGCAGGGCACCATGTCCTAGGGGTGCACAGAGCAGTGAGGCCCTGGGCCCTCCTCACGAAATCATTTTTTTCTTAGACCTCTGGACCTGTGATGGGAGGAGCTGCTGCAAATATCTCTGGTATTTGCAAATATCACGAATTTCCCCAGTCATGGCTATTAACATTCAGTTCCTCATTATTTATGCACATTTCTGCAGCCTGCTTGAATTCCTCACCAGAAAATATGGTTTTCTTTTCTACTACATGACCAGGCTGTAAATTTTTCAAACTTCCGTTCTCTGCTTCCCTTTTAAACTTAAGTTCTGATTTTAAACCACCTATTTGTGCATGCATATAACTGAATGCCTTCAGAATAAGTCAGGTTACCTCTTGAATGCTTTGCTGCTTAGAAATTTTTTTCTGCCAGATATCCTAAATCATCTCTCTCAAGTTCAAAGTTCCACAGATCTCTAGGGCACGATCAGTCTCTTTGCTAAAGCATAGCAAGAGTGACCTTTGCTCCAGATCCCAATAAGTTCCCTCTTCTCCATCTGAGACCACCTCAGCCTGGACTTCACTGTCCATATCACTGTCAACATTTTGTTAAAAACCATTTAACAAAACTCTAGGAAGTTCCAAACTTTCCCACATCTTTCTATGCTCTTATAAGCCCTCCAAACTGTTCCAAACTCTGCCTGTTACCCAGTTCCAAAATTGATTCCATATTTTTGGTTTGTCTTCATAGCAGTATCTTACTCCAGGTACCAATTCTCTGTATTAGTTAATTTTCACACTGCTATAAAGATACTACCTGGGACTGGATAATTTATAACTAAGGAGGTTTAATTGACTCACAGAGCCACATGGCTGGAGAGACCTTAGGAAACTTACAATCAATGTAAAAGATGAAGGGGAAACAAGCACCTTCTTCACAAGGAGCCAGGAGGAAGAGAACACAGGGTAAACTGTCACTTTTAAAACCATCAGATCTTGTGAGAATTCGTTCACTACCACAAGAACAGCATGGGGGAAACCACCCCCATGATGTAGTCATCTGCCTCCAGGTCCCTCACTTGACATGTGGGGATTAGAATTAAAGAGTCAAGTGCAGTGGCATGATAATAGCTCTCTGCAGCTTCAACCTTCTGAGCTCATGTGGTCCTCCAAATCAGCCTTCCAAGAAGCTGGGGCTACAGGTGTACACCACTATGCCTGGTTAATATCTTAATTATTATTATTTTTTTGTAAAGTCAAGGTCTTACTATGTTGCCCAAGCTGGTCCAGATGGAATGTGATCTCATGGTCTCAATGTGATCCTCCTGCCTCAGCCTTCCAAAGTGCTGGGATTATAGGTGTGAGCCACTGCACTCAGCAATTATCATCTTTTTGGATTATTAAACAATAGCATGGATTTTAACAAGTTTATAGAATAATAACATAGATGAGAGTATAGAGTGTTTTGGTGACTATATGTGGATTCTGGCTAGAATAAGTTGGAGACAGAATAGAAAGAGACTTCAAATAATTGTTGAAGAAGATATTCTAGGAATCACAGGAAACTATAGTACTGTGTCTATATGTCTTGATTCAATGGTTCTTGACTAACTGCAATGGAGCAGGAAAAGTAAAAAAAAAAAATCAAATTTATATCCTTGAATGTTTTTGACAATTACATACTATTTAGCTTATCAGGATTATGAACACTGAGAAGATTAAAAATATATTCCACAGGCCGGGCGCGGTGGCTCACGCCTGTAATCCCAGCACTTTGGGAGGCCGAGACGGGCGGATCACGAGGTCAGGAGATCGAGATCATCCTAGCTGACACGGTGAAACCCCGTCTCTACTAAAAATACAAAAAATGAGCCGGGCGTGGTGGCGGGCGCCTGTAGTCCCAGCTACTGGGGAGGCTGAGGCAGGAGAATGGCGTGAACCTGGGAGGCGGAGCTTGCAGTGATCCGAGATCCTGCCACTGCACTCCAGCCTGGGCGACACAGCGAGACTCCGTCTCAAAAAAAAAAAAAAATATATATATATATATATATATATATATATATATATTCCACAATATATTTTTATATCTTGTAAAATGTATTTTACAATACATTTAAAGGGACTTTCTAAGAATATTGACAATTGGTTGGGAAATCATTTGATTTTCATTTCTATCAGTTTGTAAATATTAGATATAAGAAACCATGCTATTTTTCCAAATATATTCACCCCGAAAACAAAATGAAAGGAGCACAAATCCTGTCTCTGAAAACATTATTTAGAAAATACGATAAATATTGGCCTTATAAATTTTCATTTTGAATATAGTATTATGAATAACATTTTAAACGATCTTCCAGTGCTTTGGTTTTATGGACTTATTTAATGTGAACATTATTTCTTGAAGTTTAATTAGAAATGTAGTCAGTTCTGATGTGTCTGAGCTAAAAATGAAGAGTGGGTATATGGATTTTTTTTCCCATAATGGCTGTTGCATTTCTTACTTTACCTGAAAAATCCCTAATTCTATACCTTTATATGAGGTACTTTGAAAAAAATGATGAAAAAGGCACTTGTGATACATGAAAAAACAACAACAACAACAAAACAAAAAACAATAAGCACTCTTCTTGGTACCACTAAGGTACTGTAGCACTGTCAGTCATTCCACTCAGAAATTCACAGACACACACACTTTATGTAATTGTCACATAAACCCCAAGAGGTAGATCTTATTTTTACTTTTTAGGTAAGAAAACCATGGCTCAGAATGGTGAAGGGACTCATTTAATGTCACACAACCAATAAATTACAGAACTGTGATTTGTTCTTCCTGATACCATCTCCTATCTTTTTTTATACACAGACTTGGCCCAGAATATACATGATGAATTGGAGGCACTTCAGGAGGTAACAAAAGAGTGAACATGCTGCTTAGAGAGGCTCAAAGTTTCTTTCTGTGTACTAGCAATACAAGAACAGATATCTGAGAACTAAAAAGAACAAAAAAAATACAGTAAGATAAAATAAACGTAGTTCTCAACTTTCTTATTGCCAGATTTGTTTTCTGTGTTATTAGGGACTAAAGAATAAATAGGTATATTCACAATAGCTAAAGAGAACCAGTAAGTACTAAGTCAATTGTATATTCCAGAGGAATAGAACATAGAACCTCTGGTTGCAGTCTGTAAAATACTTCGGGCATTTATAACAAAAATGGCCTATTGCAAGAAGAATAAAAAAAAAGTGGAAAGATTCTCTTCATCATCAAATTTTAAAGCATGGTAACCACTGTGAAAGATGACTATTTGGCCGTAAACTGAAGTAGTTTGCCAGCTTAATCTACTAGTCACTAAATTAATATAATGAAATATGATTTGATACCAAGTGAAACATTTGACTCTGTGCAAAGGGTACTCTAAAATATTCTAAATGGATGAACATTACATGTTACATATATTTCTGAGTGGTAGATTTAAACTATCCAAGAATAGTCCCCTAAAGATTGGCTTCCCAGAAAACAAAAATTTGGCTTATTAAAAAGGTTAATTAAAACAGGCTCCATGCCTAAGGCAATCAATTTTGGTCAAACACAAGGCTTGGTTTTCTGTCTCCTAATTATTCCAGAGAGAATCTGACTCTGTTTTCAATTGTAAATGCTGAGGTTAATAGCTGAGGCTGTAGCCAGTGTTCTGTCATGTCACGCTGCTGTCTTGTCATGGCTATTACCACATCATGGCATGTGCTGATGCTTCCCCAGTTACGTTCTACAAATAAAGAATGAGGGCCCCTCTCTAGATTCTGTCTCTACCAATCACTATACACTGCTCCCAAATGATGGGTCAATGGGGAAAAGACATGAATTTTCTCCAACAAAAGGGGCTCCAATGGGACCAATATACATTCTTCCTGGTATGTGTATTGTTCTACACAACACAGACAATTCATCTATCACAGAAAAATAGTCATACAACTTAATGTCAACACTCAATATCAGGCATTAGTCAAAATTATGGTAATATTTCTGTTAGTAAATAATGAAGAAAATCAGAATTACGAGCTTCAGATAGTACATCAAGGTTCTAGAAGAAGAAAAGTCTTTCCTAATTTTTTCCTGAAGTTTTCAACTAGGAATGTTCTCTTAATAACTCAAGTTTATTTATCATAATTTTGACTTGGAAACACGAAATGAAACAGTTATTTATCAAATATAATTTATATCCTCAAATAATTATATTTTTAGTTTTAGATAATGAATGCAATAATTATAAAATACTTGGATTGTAGATTGAGAGATATTTATTGATAATTTATACCTTGGATAGATTTAGTATATGGTATACATACTTGTATAACAAGATGAGTTATCTGCATAACTGTAGAACCTGAGAAATATATGAGGAATACAAAACAACTAATGCAGAAAAATAAGACATTCATAAGTTTCTTGATGGGATTTTTAATTAATTAAGAAGTTTAATATATAATGAAAACATTTTATGATAAATATTTTTGGTAATGCTGCAGCAATTCATTCAGATATACTACTAAATGTAATATTTATTATATATAAGGCAATATAGAAAACATTTGTAGGTCCTAGATGTTTCCATTTTTAGCCTAATTAATGAATCTTGACAAATTAACTTCTTAGAGTTTTATGCAGAAACCGAGAATTACAAGTTAATTATATCTACTAATATCTAATTTTACATATATAAGCATATATAATACATATAAACATGTTATATGTTTATATAACATATAAATTGTTATACATATGCTTATATATTTATACATGCTATATATAAATTTATATTTGATATAAAATTTAGACATTAGATGTAATTGGATAAATATATGATATAGTGATACGTCTAATTATACAAAAATTATATTTAATATTAGATATTCAACTATATAGATATTTAATATCCATATAAATATGAGACATATAGATACATTATATATACTTTATATTATATTTGTATATAAATATCCTTAAATTTTAAATGTTAATATTAAAATGAATTTGCAAATAGGCATATAACTGACTTTTTCTTGGGTTGGGGTATCAATTAAATTTCTAATGGGCAGAATTTAAATATCTATATATAGAATGTGTTTGCTTTACTTTCAGTTTTATTCAGTTATAATTTCTAGAGCACTGTAAAATAACCTAAGACAACAATACACATGCGTTTCATATTATTTGTTAATTTTGAAGGTTATATGTTCAATCTCCAAACCTCGCTCTAGTATTCCAGTGTAAAGATATTCAAAATATCCTTTACTTATTCCAAAGTCTTAAAATTTTTCTTACAGTCTTCAAAAAGAATAATGGCACCCAGGAAAAATATATAAATATAAGATGCCAGTAATTAGACAGTAGTTAACCTATTTCTATGTAATACACAAATGTGTTTAATTGTTAACATTGATAAAGTAATCATGACGGAGTTGGCAAGAGTTCACAAGAAAAGAAAAAAGGCATTTTGGGGAGAAACACTTGAGACAAAGACATTAGTAAACCACTTGCTAATGGTCAAAATTAAACAGATAAAATTACAAAAGGAACATAATAATAGTTAACACTAATAAAACATTTACATTGTATATGAGGATCTGTTCTAAATCACTCACATATTTTTATTCATGTAAGCCTCTTAATAGTACTGTAAGATCCCTCCATTATACAGATTAGAAAATGTATGACGTAAAATTGATAAAATCTATGTTACAAAAGTAACTTGTTCTTGAATCAAACCTGCCCCTCAGGTCAGAGTCAGATCCGTCCCTCCTCCTGTACATTGGAAAAATATTTGTAATTCATGTAAATATATTTATAATTCATGTAAATATGAGTTTAGTACTCACATTGCTCTTCCTTGAAGAAACTCTTCACTTTTTTATGATAGTGAAGTTTACTACGTTACTATGAAACAACAAAAAAGCTTTCCTTTTGTGGTTTTCTCAGCTGTCCCATGATACTTAACAGAAAGATCTCAGAATAGTTATAATTATCATCATTGTACATTTATGAAGCATAAAATTGTTTAATGCACATTTTTGATAACGTGATATGCTAGCCATTCAAATATGTATTTTAACAGATGAAAAGGAATATAATATCTAAATATAGATATAGATATATAGATTGAGAACAGTATCTCACAAAGCTTTGACAATACGTCTCATGGGGAAAGAAAACTGTAAGGTCAAAAGTTAGCTGCAAATTGGAGGTAAAAAAGTTTCATTCAATGTGGATCTTTCAAAGTAAAGGCTTGATTGGAATTGATTCAGAATTATGATACAACAGTCCAGGATTAATGGAAACCATAAAGTAAGGATCTTGAGGCAATTCAAAGAATTGTGGAAAACAAACTGTCTATTAATGTTTTCCATTGAAGAGATGGCGGCCCTTTCATGAAGTTCCCGTAATAAACAACCAAACTATTTGCTTTACTAGGACAGTCCGGAAAGAGCAAAGACATGTCAATGGAGATGGTGGAATAGCAAAGTCATGTTAATGTACAGTATGGCATGGTTTTGGTTCTTAGTATCCAGAGGGTAAGGTAGACAGATTTTGGCTTTCACTACTTTAGAATCATGTAGAAGAGACAGTTACAGGAATAAATAATTCCAATAAATAATTGTGGACAGTGCTGCATAGTTCAGGAGAAAATTTCCTAGAAAGTAGATTATGGAAGGTAAGAATGTAGATTACAGATCATCTAGGTAAACTGCCTTTAAGAATGTATGTTCTTAATATGTTGAATCTCCATCTGAAGTTTTGACTGATTGTATAGTCTTCTTACTGACTTATTTTAGAATGTATTTATAGCTAAGCGTCCTACCAATATATCTATCAGAATTGTTTGTGTAAGAATTTCTGAGGACTTGCTGTACTACCCCAACTTTAAGTTCAACTTTTTTTTTTTTTTTTTTTGAGATGGAGTTTTGCTCTTGTTGCCCAGACTGGAGTGCAATGGTGCCATTCCCACTCACCGCAACCTCCGCCTCCTGGGTTCAGGCAATTCTCATGCCTCAGCATCCCGAGTAGCTGGGGTTACAGGCATGTGCTACCAAGCCCAGCTAATTTTTTTGGTATTTTTAGTAGAGATGGGGTTTCTCCATGTTGGTCAGGCTGGTCTCGAACTCCCGACCTCAGGTGATCCGTCCCCTTTGGCCTCCCAAAGTGCTGGGATTACAGGTGTGAGCCACCGTGCCTAGCCAAGTTCAACTTTTAAAATTAACTGATGTGGAATTCTGTGAGTCATGTCATCTTTGGCTATGCAGAGGAAATAAAACTGTCTTCTCAACAGACACACACACCCACACACAAACCTCTCTGTACCAATATGGAAGAGAGAAAGAACAAAAATTATGATAAAGTAAGCATTAACAGATTTATGTGCACATAAGTTAGTATGAGAAACTGATTATGAAATTCAGCCAAAACCGAACGTTTTATAAAGCAAAGCACAACTTTTCTTATCTTCTTGAGACAGAGAACTGTACCTTGTTGACAGTCACCTGTATATTTCATGAGTTAATTCCAGAGGTCCATTTTTACATTTTTAGAAGTCATCTGGCCTGGACCTTAGTGATATCTCTACATTGTAAAAACTGATGATGGGCCCCGTCCCTAGAGAAGTGTATCTCTATTCCAAATGTTAAAATATGGACTCGGATTCATTATGCCTCTAAGAAAACCCTTGTGAGAAGAGAGAAGAGAAAATGGCCTCCTTGCCTTCTACAACCAGAGAATGCCATTTTAGTTTTAACTTTTTACATATGATTCATTTATAAGTAACTCTCAGATATCAACACAAGGTTTTAAAAGCTTTTAAATATAGTTATGAAAATGTGACTAGATACATGGGCTTTGTAATCAGAAGAGCAATCAGAATAAATTTAAAATGCTTTGTGTTTTTGCCCTGTGTCTTGCTTGCTTTGTTATGGATTTCCATATATGTGCTCTAGGTAGAAATTATTTTTGATAGGGGAGTAGGATAAAGAGGAAATGATAGAATTACGAATATGAAGAATGAATAGCAAGCATGGGGTTATTCAGAGCAAATCCCTGCTGGGAAGAGATTTGATGATTTGATGACTTAACAATTTTGAGCAATTCTTTGCCAGGCTAATTTAATTTTCAGTTTGTCACCAATGTGTGGCTATTACGTGATTTGCTTATGTTGTGCTCCTTTAAATCCTAGCTGAAATTTCTCAACAGTTGACAAATAATTTGAGCTGTTTAAAAATGCTTATGTCACTCTTATGCTTATATAAAAGCATGCATCACTGAAATAATCAATTTATGTTATTGTGCTAGCCAACGACCAGTAGGCTATTTATTTGTCTTTTGTTTAATTTTAGCTCAACACAGTGGGTGGCAATTGCTAGGCTTTTCATAATTACACCTATTTATCAGTATCTGCATTTCACCCCTCTGAAATCTAAAGAAACTCTTTGTCAGGTATATGATTTCTGAACCCCAAAATAATAACAAAACTTTAGTATAGTGCCTTTAGAGATATTTAAAACTCAAGGCCTGTTCTCCATTGATGGTAATGCTTAAATTGCCTGGCTACACATACATTTTAAGAGATTATGATAAGTAGAAATTCAAGTTATATATTTCAAATAACTCAAACTTTAGTACATTCCCCCTTTGCTTTATTAAAGCAAAAGCAAATAGGCCACAGGTAGAATATAATTTCCTCAAAATCAAATAGGCCACATATCATCAATTATTCAACTTGGGGATCCAGAGCATGATGGATACCAGCTGTGGGCTGTGGGGATCCAGGAAACTATACGCTGCCTTTTCAATTTTCTATTACATAAAACAATATTAGCAAGAAAATAATCATTTGAGAGTAAAAAGAAGGTTGATATATGTCAAAAAATAATTTGTGCCAAATATGTAGGACTGAAAAAATGAGAACATCTTAAGCAAACGTCTATAAAAGAAGGGAATTATTCTAGTTCTGATAAAATATTATGAATTTTAAAATATTAAGATGTATCTATAATTTTACAGAGGGGAGTAAAATATTTTGTTATATTTCTTAATTTTATAAATTGAATAATAGAAGTTTATGTATTAAACATAACATCTTTTCCATTTTCCCTGTTTATCTCCTTCTTTATTTACCTTTCTCTATTTTATTATTTCTCTATTTTTTCTTCTTTCTTTTAAGTAAAAGTAAGCATTGGTTGAATGAAAAAGACCAATGTACTACTCTCCAAAATAATTGGGGAGGATGGAATTAAAAAAAAAAAAAAAAACAAATTTTATCATAAAATAAAGCATACAGACACCATATTACAAATATAGAAAACATAAAATATATGTGCTATAGCATATGTATATAAATATAGAAACTAACATATTTTTAAAATGTCACATCACACATTAAACAGTTAATATCAATACATACATTACAGTTAACTACAATATATTAATAAATTTAAATAAACAAGACCTCATTAAAAGGGAATAATAACCACACATTCATACCAAAAGACTATAAGCAACCAAAAGAGAAATAAAGTTTAAAAGGGTAAAAATGAAAATTTTAAAATAAGAATTTTAATAAATGTCTTTTCCCTCATTCCAAAGCCTAATCCAGAGTAAGGCTCTAACTCTCTTCAATTCTATGAAGACCGAAAGAGGTAAGGAAGCTGCAGATGTTTGAAGGTGGCAATGAAAAACAAGTTTAAAATTGGGTCAAATAAGTTAGTCAATTCCTCACCTTTCAAATTCTCTGGTTTTAGTGATGTATGTACTGCTGCTATTATTCAGGATTAGGTTGACTGAGTGTGTTTATAGGGGATGGGACAATATTGTTTCATCCTGATTTCATGTAAGAGATATTAGGCTCTAAATTAGTTTTATTAGTTAATGATACTAATAACATTTATTCTGTAGAGCTTTTTACATATATTATTTTAACTAAACGATACATATTTTTAGAAGTCTTAGAAAAATCATTTAATCCCTTTCCCTGAGCATGACACTTTTCTAAACATTTAAACTAAGATATTTTGTTTGGCACTATCAATAACATCCTTGCCTAAAACATTTGTCATAATATTTCAAGGTTAGAAAAATATGTGTTTAAAAAACAATTAAACATTTGACAAAATTTGGGCATCACTGAGTGAGTCAAAGTAACCTCTGGATGATTCCCCCTTAGTTATATTGTCTCTACTGAGTTTAATATAATAAGCCCAGTGCTTGCTCCGGGCAAAAATGTCTAGTTTAGATCCTCAGCCTGTCATTCAACGTCCTTTACATTTTGTCCCTCTCTTTTCTTTTCATTCTTGTCCTGCATATATTCATCAAGCACCTTGGATTCTGTTTTGTTTGGATTTGTTTTACTTTTAGCTTTATTGACTTACAAGCAGTACTTGAAAATCACAGATTCCTCTTTATTGCCCCTAGTCTATGGCATAAGTTGCTCAATCTTCCTTGCCCTTGTATAAACCTAAAGAAAAATAAGGATTTTCAGGGTCATTTCAAATTCCACATTAAAATACTAATGTTTGGGTACATAACCTCCTGTGTACTTCTGTTCTTTCATACTACTTTCTTTTTCACATTCTACTATTTCCACTACTACCACAAAAGAGTAGGAAAACAAATATGTGAAAAATAATTATAAAGTATAGTGGGGGCAGAGCAAGATGGCCGAATAGGAACAGCTCCAGTCTCCAACTCCCAGCGCGAGCAACACAGAAGACCGGTGATTTCTGCATTTTCAACTGAGGTACTGGGTTCATCTCACTAGGGTGTGCTGGACAATCGGTGCTGGTCAGCTGCTGCAGCCCGACCAGTGAGAGCTGAAGCAGGGCGAGGCATCGCCTCACCTGGGAAGCGCAAGGGGAAAGGGAATCCCTTTTCCTAGCCAGGGGAACTGAGACACACAACACCTGGAAAATCGGGTAACTCCCACCCCAATACTGCGCTTTAAGCAAACAGGCACACCTGGAGATAATATCCCACACCTGGCCAGGAGGGTCCCACACCCAGGGAGCCTCCCTCATTGCTAGCACAGCAGTCTGTGATCTCGCGGCAAGGCAGCAGCCAGGCTGGGGGAGGGGTGCCCGCCATTGCTGAGGCTTAAGTAGGTAAACAAACCCGCTGGGAAGCTCGAACGGGGTGGAGCTCACAGCAGCTCAAGGAAACCTGCCTGTCTCTGTAGACTCCACCTCTGGGGACGGGGCACAGATAACAACAAAAGCAGCAGAAACCTCTGCAGACGCAAACGACTCTGTCTGACAGCCTTCAAGAGAGCAGTGGATCTCCCAACACGGAGGTTGAGATCTGAGAAGGGACAGACTGCCTGCTCAAGTGGGTCCCTGACCCCTGAGTAGCCTAACTGGGAGACATCCCCCACTAGGGGCAGTCTGACACCCCACACCTCACAGGGTGGAATACACCCCTGAGAGGAAGCCTCCAAAGCAAGAATCAGACAGGTACCCTCGCTGTTCAGCAATATTCTATCTTCTGCAGACTCTGCTGCTGACACCCAGGCAAATAGGGTCTGGAGTGGACCTCAAGCAATCTCCAACAGACCTACAGCTGAGGGTCCTGACTGTTAGAAGGAAAACTATCAAACAGGAAGGACACCTACACCAAAACCCCATCAGTACGTCACCATCATCAAAGACCAGAGGCAGATAAAACCACAAAGATGGGGAAAAAGCAGGGCAGAAAAGCTGGAAATTCAAAAAATAAGAGTGCATCTCCCCCGGCAAAGGAGCGCAGCTCATCGCCAGCAACGGATCAAAGCTTGACGGAGAATGACTTCGATGAGATGAGAGAAGAAGGCTTCAGTCCATCAAACTTCTCAGAGCTAAAGGAGGAATTACGTACCCAGCGCAAAGAAACTAAAAATCTTGAAAAAAAAGTAGAAGAATTGATGGCTAGAGTAATTAATGCAGAGAAGTAATTAATGCATAAACGAAATGAAAGAGATGAAAACCATGACACGAGAAATACGTGACAAACGCACAAGCTTCAGTAACCGACTCGATCAACTGGAAGAAAGAGTATCAGCCATTGAGGATCAAATGAATGAAATGAAGCGAGAAGAGAAACCAAAAGAAAAAAGAAGAAAAAGAAATGAACAAAGCCTGCAAGAAGTATGGGATTATGTAAAAAGACCAAATCTACGCCTGATTGGGGTGCCTGAAAGTGAGGGGGAAAATGGAACCAAGTTGGAAAACACTCTTCAGGATATCATCCAGGAGAACTTCCCCAACCTACTAGGGCAGGCCAACATTCAAATCCAGGAAATACAGAGAACGCCACAAAGATACTCCTCGAGAAGAGCAACTCCAAGACACATAATTGCCAGATTCACCAAAGTTGAAATGAAGGAAAAAATCTTAAGGGCAGCCAGAGAGAAAGGTCGGGTTACCCACAAAGGGAGGCCCATCAGACTAACAGCAGATCTCTCAGCAGAAACTCTACAAGCCAGAAGACAGTGGGGGCCAATATTCAACATTCTTAAAGAAAAGAATTTTAAACCCAGAATTTCATATCCAGCCAAACTAAGTTTCATAAGTGAAGGAGAAATAAAATCCTTTACAGATAAGCAAATGCTTAGAGATTTTGTCACCACTAGGCCTGCCTTACAAGAGACCCTGAAGGAAGCACTCAACATGGAAAGGAACAACCGGTACCAGCCACTGCCAAAACATGCCAAAATGTAAAGACCATCGAGGCTAGGAAGAAACTGCATCAACTAACGAGCAAAATAACCAGTTAATATCACAATGGCAAGATCAAGTTCACACATAACAATATTAACCTTAAATGTAAATGGACTAAATGCTCCAATTAAAAGACATAGACTGGCAAACTGGATAAAGTGTCAAGACCCATCAGTCTGCTGTATTCAGGAGACCCATCTCACATGCAGAGACATACATAGGCTCAAAATAAAGGGATGGAGGAAGATTTACCAAGCAAAAGGAGAACAAAAGAAAGCAGGGGTTGCAATACTAGTCTCTGATAAAATAGACTTTAAACCATCAAAGATCAAAAGACACAAAGAAGGCCATTACATAATGGTAAAGGGATCAATTCAACAGGAAGAACTAACTATCCTAAATATATATGCACCCAATACAGGAGCACCCAGATTCATAAAGCAAGTCCTTAGAGACTTACAAAGAGACTTAGACTCCCATACAATAATAATGGGAGACTTCAACACTCCATTGTCAACATTAGACAGATCAACGAGACAGAAAGTTAACAAGGATATCCAGGAATTGAACTCATCTCTGCAGCAAGCAGACCTAATAGACATCTATAGAACTCTCCACCCCAAATCAACAGAATATACATTCTTCTCAGCACCACATCGCACTTATTCCAAAATTGACCACATAATTGGAAGTAAAGCACTCCTCAGCAAATGTACAAGAACAGAAATTACAACAAACTGTCTCTCAGACCACAGTGCAATCAAACTAGAACTCAGGACTAAGAAACTCAATCAAAACCGTTCAACTACATGGAAACTGAACAACCTGCTCCTGAATGACTACTGGGTACATCACGAAATGAAGGCAGAAATAAAGATGTTCTTTGAAACCAATGAGAACAAAGATACAACATACCAGAATCTCTGGGACACATTTAAAGCAGTGTGTAGGGGGAAATTTATAGCACTAAATGCCCACAAGAGAAAGCAGGAAAGATCTAAAATTGACACTCTAACATCTCAATTAAAAGAACTAGAGAAGCAAGAGCAAACACATTCCAAAGCTAGCAGAAGGCAAGAAATAACTAAGATCAGAGCAGAACTGAAGGAGATAGAGACACAAAAAACCCTCCAAAAAATCAATGAATCCAGGAGTTGGTTTTTTGAAAAGATCAACAAAATTGACAGACCGCTAGCAAGACTAATAAAGAAGAAAAGAGAGAAGAATCAAATTGATGCAATAAAAAATGATAAAGGGGATATCACCACCGACCCCACAGAAATACAAACTATCATCAGAGAATACTATAAACACCTCTACAGAAATAAACTAGAAAACCTAGAAGAAATGGATAATTTCCTGGACACTTACACTCTTCCAAGACTAAACCAGGAAGAAGTTGAATCCCTGAATAGACCAATAACAGGCTCTGAAATTGAGGCAATAATTAATAGCCTACCAACGAAAAAAAGTCCAGGACCAGACATATTCACAGCTGAATTCTACCAGAGGTATAAGGAGGAGCTGGTACCATTCCTTCTGAAACTATTCCAATCAATAGAAAAAGAGGGAATCCTCCCTAACTCATTTTATGAGGCCAACATCATCCTGATACCAAAGCCTGGCAGAGACACAACAAAAAAAGAGAATTTTAGACCAATATCCCTGATGAACATCCATGCAAAAATCCTCAATAAAATACAAGCAAACCTGATTCAGCAGCACATCAAAAATCTTATTCACCATGATCAAGTGGGCTTCATCCCTGGGATGCAAGGCTGGTTCAACATTCGCAAATCAATAAACATAATCCAGCATATAAATAGAAACAAAGACAAGAACCGCATGATTATCTCAATAGATGCAGAAAAGGCTTTTGACAAAATTCAACAGCCCTTCATGCTAAAAACGCTCAATAAATTCGGTATTGATGGAACGTACCTCAAAATAATAAGAGCTATTTATGACAAACCCACAGCCAATATCATACTGAATGGGCAAAAACTGGAAAAATTCCCTTTGAAAACTGGCACAAGACAGGGATGCCCTCTCTCACCACTCCTATTCAACATAGTGTTGGAAGTTCTGGCTAGGGCAATCAGGCAAGAGAAAGAAATCAAGGGTATTCAGTTAGGAAAAGAAGAAGTCAAATTGTCCCTCTTTGCAGATGACATGATTGTATATTTAGAAAACCCCATTGTCTCAGCCCAAAATCTCCTTAAGCTGATAAGCAACTTCAGCAAAGTCTCAGGATACAAAATTAATGTGCAAAATTCACAAGCATTCTTATACACCAGTAACAGACAAACAGAGAGCCAAATCAGGAATGAACTTCCATTCACAATTGCTTCAAAGAGAATCAAATACCTAGGAATCCAGCTTACAAGGGATGTAAAGGACCTCTTCAAGGAGAACTACAAACCACTGCTCAGTGAAATTAAAGAGGACACAAACAAGTGGAAGAACATATCATGCTCATGGATAGGAAGAATCAATATCGTGAAAATGGCCATACTGCCCAAGGTTATTTATAGATTCAATGCCATCCCCATCAAGCTACCAATGAGTTTCTTCACAGAATTAGAAAGAACTGCTTTAAAGTTCATATGGAACCAAAAAAGACCCCGCATTGCCAAGACAATCCTAAGTCAAAAGAACAAAGCTGGAGGCATCACACTACCTGACTTCAAACTATACTACAAGGCTACAGTAACCAAAACAGCATGGTACTGGTACCAAAACAGAGATAGAGACCAATGGAACAGAACAGAGTCCTCAGAAATAATACCACACATCTACAGCCATCTGATCTTTGACAAACCTGAGAGAAACAAGAAATGGGGAAAGGATTCCCTATTTAATAAATGGTGCTGGGAAAATTGGCTAGCCATAAGTAGAAAGCTGAAACTGGATCCTTTCCTTACTCCTTATACGAAAATTAATTCAAGATGGATTAGAGACTTAAATGTTAGACCTAATACCATAGAAACCCTAGAGGAAAACCTAGGTAGTACCATTCAGGACATAGGCATGGGCAAAGACTTCATGTCTAAAACACCAAAAGCAACGGCAGCAAAAGCCAAAATTGACAAATGGGATCTCATTAAACTAAAAAGCTTCTGCACAGCAAAAGAAACTACCATCCGAGTGAACAGGCAACCTACAGAATGGGAGAAAATTTTTGCAATCTACTCATCTGATGAAGGACTAATATCCAGAACCTACAAAGAACTCAAACAAATTTACAAGAAAAAAACAAACAACCCCATCAAAAAGTGGGCAAAGGATATGAACAGACATTTCTCAAAAGAAGACATTCATACAGCCAACAGACACATGAAAAAATGCTCATCCTCACTGGCCATCAGAGAAATGCAAATCAAAACCACAATGAGATACCATCTCACACCAGTTAGAATGGCGATCATTAAAAAGTCAGGAAACAACAGGTGCTGGAGAGGATGTGGAGAAATAGGAACACTTTTACACTGTTGGTGGGATTGTAAACTAGTTCAACCATTATGGAAAACAGTATGGCGATTCCTCAACGATCTAGAACTACAAGTACCTTATGACCCAGCCATCCCATTACTGGGTATATACCCAAAGGATTATAAATCACGCTGCTATAAAGACACATGCACACGTATGTTCATTGCGGCACTATTCACAATAGCAAAGACTTGGAATCAACCCAAATGTCCATCAGTGACAGATTGGATTAAGAAAATGTGGCACATATACACCATGGAATACTATGCAGCCATAAAAAAGGATGAGTTTTTGTCCTTTGTAGGGACATGGATGCAGCTGGAAACCATCATTCTTAGCAAACTATTACAAGAACAGAAAACCAAACACCGCATGTTCTCACTCATAGGTGGGAACTGAACAATGAGATCACTTGGACTCGGGAAGAGGGACATCACACACCGGGGCCTATTATGGGGAGGGGGGAGAGGGGAGGGATTGCATTGGGAGTTATACCTGATGTAAATGACGAGTAGTTGGGTGCTGACGAGTTGATGGTTGCAGCACAGCAACATGGCACAAGTATACATATGTAACAAACCTGCACGTTATGCACATGTACCCTAGAACTTAAAGTATAATAATAATTAAAAAAAAAAAAGTGTAGGTATGTAACTGAGCTATAGTCCCCAAAGACAGCCATACACAGTTATTTTCCTCTCCACATGTAATCATTGCCCCTTTCATGGAGTGGAAAAGTTCATTTTCCCTTCCCTGATATCTGACTGGCTTCGCCTGTGGTCCAGACTGACCTTGTGATGCAGTTCATCCAATAGAAACTTCAGGTCCATGCTCAGCTCTTACAAGGACTGGCAGCTTTCACTTTCGGTCTTTTTTTGAAACCAGCTGCCACGTAAGAACTTCAACTTTCCTGAGACCAACAAGCTGTAAAGAAGCAAAGCGCCCATGTAGAAAGGCCTGGTGGAATAGCTCTGTAAGTGAAGCCTTCTTGGACCTTTCAGTCTGGTCTAACTATCACCTTAATGCAGCTGAATTAATAACCCCATCTGATGAAGCAAGGAACTGAGAACCACTCAGCTATCCTTAGTCATTGCATAAAATCATGAGAAATATTTTGTTTTATGCCATTAAGTTGGAAGATCTATGATTCAGCAGTAGATACTGAAACAGTGTCTTAAACTACTTAGCAGAAAAATAAATATGCAGTGAGGAGATTTGAAATAGAGCATAAACCATTTGAGAATCATCTTTAGATTTTTCTATGCTATTTATTATTAATTTTTTAAAAAGTTTATTAAATGGAAGATTAAACATTCTGCCTTCTCTACTTGTTAGCTCTAGGAAGTTGGCCACATTAATTTCTGTGTGCCATCATATCACTATCATTAAAATGAAAATAATAGACTTGTCCCTTGAGGTATGTAAAGAGTTTATAATATAATGTATGTGAAGTGCATAAAACAATATCAGCCATCAAGTAGGAATTCATAAGTGTTGTAATTATTATTATTGTCTTGATTTCCAAGGGATATTAATTTCAAAAGAGTGTTAAAAAATTTCAAGAAAATTCTAACTCATTAAGTACGAAATAGAAACATTTATTTTACATCTAAGTACTATAATATAAAGTTAACTTTGGTTAATCTAAAGAACTTTTTTTTTCAAGCTGCTTCTTTTATATTAAGAAACTTCAAAATCCAATTTATGTTTAGTAATTGCAAATGTTTATAATATTCAATATAATATTGAAACTAACCTATTTCTTCTAACTTTTCTTCAAATATTAATTTATACTTTCAGTAGTCATAATATTTTAATTCTTATTTTGTGCTTATTTTATGTATTTATTATAATTTATTCATCAAATATACTGACTGCTAGTATATTCAGTGTTTTGTACTAAGTACTAGAGATGTAAAGAAATTAAAATGGCCCCAGCGCAGCGACTCATGACTGTAATCCCAGGACTTTGGGAGGCTGAGTTGGGCAGAACAACTGAGGTCAGGAGTTTGGGACCAGCCTGGCCAACATGGTGAAAACCCATCTGTAACAAAAATACAAAAATTAGCCGGGTGTGGTGGCGCGCACCTGTAGTCCCAGCTACTCAGGAGACTGTAGCACGAGAATTGCTTGAACTCAAGAAGGGGAGATTGCAGTGAGCTGAGATCACACCACTGCAGCTCCAGGCTGGATGACAGAGTGAGACTTTGTATCAAAAAAAAAAAAAAAAAAGCAAACAAAGAAATTGAAATAAATAAATAAATATAAAACTAAAAGGCAGAAAAAAATTCCTGGAGTTGTGAAAATTACAGTTTTATCAAGAAGACTGACAATGACAAAAACCACAAGTTAATGTAATATTACATTAATAATAAGTAATAATAATTACAATATTCTGATGGTTGGTGTTCTGGGGGACATTTAACTAGATAATATGTTATTTAGAAAAATGAAACAAAAGATCCCTTGGTATGTAACAAAAAAACTCAATTCTTTAGGAAGAGAAGATACCGAATGAATTGTGTAGGCATGTGTGTGTCTGTGTGTGTGTGTAACTCAAAGTGTCCAAAGGTGTATAGGAGTCAATGAGGCTTCGGAGGTAGGTAGAGGTAAAACACATAGGCCTTATGTTTTTCTGTGTAAGATTTTTGGGGGTCAGAGGTTGTGTTTAGGTAGATATAATTGGGTTCAGGTTTGAAAAAATCACAATGTAGATAATAAGTAGAAAAACATGAAGATGTGTCAATAAAAAAAGCCTGAATAAATTTCTGCTCACTTAACCCAGGAAATGTTTTGTAGTCATTGAGAATAATGAATTAGAGATGTATGAATTAATTTGTAGCAATACCTACATGTTATTTAGGAAAACACAAAAATGTAATAAATAATTTAATATGGTAAATTTTAAAAGAACACTAAAATTAAATATAAATAATTATAAAGTATGCATGAACATTTGCGTGTATAGGTATTTACTTTTGCATGGAAAATGACATGGAAGGGTGCAATATGTACTAGTTTCTTAACATAGGCTACATGAGTAGAGTGGAATGATGTGGATTTAGATGTAATAAGAGACGGAGTATGGAGAAAAGCAAAGAAGAAAGAAAAATAGAGTGTCAAATCATATGGTGTAATTACACATTTAAATAAAATTACATATATGTTTACATATTTTTAAAAAACAGCAATTATTAAGTGAAAAGAAAAAAATTGCTGGCAACACTGTGGAAATTGTGCTGATTAGGCTGTAGAGTAAAAGAATGAGACTATTTAACATGATAGTGCCATGATCCAGGTGAGAAGTGACAAGTTCTTGTATTAAAGTAGTGGAATATTCTATAAATCTTGTAAAACTGATGAAAAAAATGAAAAAAAAAAATGAGGTAGTGGAGTAAAAAATCAGATAGATGTTTAATAATTAAAGTATCTGATATTTTATGGTGCATTAGATATGGAGATTTCAAAGTCGACTCCTGGCTTTTTAATTTGTACAGTGGCATTGAGTGATACATAAAACAGTGAAAGAGAACCAGGTTTTCAGGGAGGTGGTTTAGTTAACATTTGATTTACATGCCTTTGAAGTGGAAATATTTGATGCTGGAGTGGAAATATCAATTGAATGTTTGGATGGCTGGTTTTGGAACTCAGAGGTAAATTCTAGAATTCAAATTTATGAGTAATCAGTATATAGATGACAATCAAAGCCATGAAAAAGGTTGAGATTACCACCAAATTAGGAAATAAAATGAACACCCTTTCCACCTGTTGAAAGGAGAGAGCTCGAGCAGAAACCACATTCAAGAGAAAGATCTGTATGCCTGCATTTGCATCTATACAGGGTATGTTCAATTTAGTAGAGATTTGAATATATTTAAATGTTTTTTGGATGAAATTTTGGATTAAAAAATGAATCTCAATATTGTGCCAGAAGAGACAAAAGCGAATGAAATTCTAGATTCCCAAATCATTTTGACTCACAATGCAGACTAGAAATTCATTCATAGATTACCTAGCTCTACCTAAACTTTCAATGATAATGTATTTCTATTCCAGAAATGATTCCAGTTTATATAATTCAACTGTTGTTTATTTTTCTCCATTGAATGAGACATTTACAATGCTATTGTAAATTTTAATTTTTCATGCATGGACTAGTCAAAGGAAGTAGTGTGTATCACATAATTAAAGGCTATTTTTAACTTGATTCGTTAGGAATTCATTCAATTTATGTCTTTCACATACCATATGCAAATATGAAGTAAAATTTCAAATTTGCTTGCATACCACATGCAAATAAAGGTTGTTAGTTTTCTTGATCGCATAAATTGGCGTAGAGAAATATTCTACAAGATTTTATTATTAAAATACTGTTGACAATTATGTACCTAAAAGTTTCTATAAATATGTTTTTGCTATTTTAAATATAGCTCTTTGAATATATGTGAGGCATCTTTGAAATAAAGTTATATATAGAGGCAGTAGTGCTATTATTAGTCAAACATTACTAATTTCTTAAACAGTCATATTCAACTCCAGTATTATACTCATTTTATTTTATGAATGTTAGATGGCTATTCCCCTGATAGCAACTTTCTCCAAAGCTTTTGTTCTTCCAAATGTAGTATATTATTCAAAAGGAAAGGCCTCACTTGAAGTCATGGATTTCAGTTTCTTTCTTGCCATGCCCCTAATTCACTGTTGCATCTTGGATATGTCACTTACTGTTTCTGAACTTCTGTTTTTTCATATACAATATAAGAGGAGAAATGTCTGTGTACTAAATGCTTTCTAAACTCTCTTCAGTCCTATTAATCAATGCATAATTTTTTCTAAGTCCATAGTCCTCATTGTTAGCGTCTTGGCAACGATTAAGGAAATAATCTCCAGAGTTAATGCTGACCATTAGTAAGAATGTTAGTGCCATTTGTTTTCAAGAGTAAAAGTTTGTGTATGCTCCTTTAGTTAATCCTTATTTTCTGGAGATTGCTTAACGTTTTCTACAGTGAAAATTTTGTTGCATAATTTGTTCTACTTTCTGGCATTGATGTGCAAAACTCTGAAGCATTCCTGTACACCAATAACAGACAAACAGAGAGCCAAATCATGAGTGAAATCCATTCACAATTGCTTCAAAGAGAATAAAATGCCTAGGAATCCAACTTACAAGGGACATGAAGAACCTCTTCAAGGAGAACTACAAACCACTGCTCAAAGAAATAAAAGAGGACAAAAACAAATGGAAGAACATTCCATGCTCATAGATAGGAAGAATCAGTATCATGAAAATGGCCATAGTGCCCAAGGTAATTTATAGATTCAATGCTATCCCCATCAAACTACCAATGACTTTCTTCACAGAATTGGAAAAAGCTACTTCAAAGTTCATGTGGAACCAAAAAAAGGACCTGCATTGCCAAGACAATCCTAAGCCAAAAGATCAAAGCTGGAGGCATCACGCTATCTGACCTCAAACTATACTACAAGGCCACAGTAACCAAAACAGCATGGTACTGGTACCAAAACAGAGATACAGACCAATGGAACAGAACAGAACCCTCAGAAATAATACCACACATCTACAACCATCTGATCTTTGACAAACCTGACAAAAACAAGAAATGGGGAAAGGATTCCCTATTTAATAAATGATGTTGGGAAAATTGCCTAGCCATATGTAGAAAGCTGAAACTGGATCCCTTCCTTAAACCTTATACAAAAATTAATTCAAGATGGATTAAAGACTTAAATGTTAGGGACTAAGTCTGAAAGAAAGTTGTAACAGGATTATGCTCTCTCTGAAGGTTCTAGGCATTCTCTGTAGAGTATGTTTTAACATCTTTTGTAATATGGATAGGCTGGAGATTTTTCAAATCATCAAATTCTTGTTTCTTTTTATTTAATAGTGTGTTCCTCAATTTGACTCTTTCTGCTCACATTTTACTAATAGCAGCAAAGAGAAAACAGAACATATTTTTCACAGATTGCTTGGAAATCTTGTCAACTAAATATTCAAATTTTAATTTTTACCCAAAACTGTCTATTAATTCTGCCAAGTTTTCTGAAAGTTTTTAACAAGGATTGCCTCTTCTCCGATGTCCAATAACACGCTACTCATTTCTTTCTGAGAACTCACCAGAAGCACCCTTAATGTTCGTATTTCTACAGACATACTGTTCTTGATGATGTATGTAGTCCCTAAGAAAATCGGAGCTTTCCTTGCTATCTTCACTTCCAACTGAGGCCTCATCAAAATTGCTGGTTATATTATTCATATAAATTATATTATTCGTATATATATTGTTCATATAAATCAATGGTTATATTTCTGACAATAATTTCTTCAAGGCAATATATACTTTTTCCAGCATGCAACTCAAAATTCTTTCAGTCTTTGCTATTACAAAATGCCAGAACCAATTAACCATGTTTAGGTATTTGTTACAATAGTACCCATGACTGGTACCAAAATCTGTATTTGTTGCTTGGGGTTTCCATAACAAAGTACCACAAAGTAAATTGTTTAAGACAATAAAGGTGTATTCTGTCACATTAGGGTAGACTAGAAGTCTTAAGTCAAGGTGTCAGCATGGCCAAGCTCCTTCTGTAAGTCCTACGGAAGAATCCTCTGTTTCCTCTTCAGCTACTCATGGCTCTTAGCAGCCTTTGGCTTTTCATAATTTCAATATTTAAAAAACTTTATGGTGAGAGTTCAGTTGAATTTACTTTGTTTATATTTCTGTATTAAAATATCATCTTATTTACATGAATGAACTTGGATATAAACTTACACACATAAAGCCATAATGCAGAAGTTTCTTCACTTAGCCTTTCTGAAATAAATCAAAACTAAGAATAGCGTTCGTACATTCCATAGTGAAAACTTTACCATTTACTACCCATATTTTTGTGTTATGAGTCACAGGAAATATGCAATTTGTTTTGAAGACAGTTTTGAAACGCATTCATTAAAAACAAATCAATGAACAAACTGATAAGCCTTAAACTGTGTGATTATAGAATAATATCTGGTTGATGCTTCATCACTTGAATAAAATTTGTACTTTTTTGGTTATCTTTTTGTTATTATATTTTCTGCTAGTCTTAGGAACCTTCTTCTTAATTGTAGGATAGTCTCAGTTATTGCTTATGTATTCACTTCTAGTGAAAGCTTTTAAGAGCCCACTTTCTTTCTACAGGTGATTTTTCTCCTCTGCTCATTGTTTACTGTCTGATTTGCTTGTTAATAGGGTTGAATTAATGTTACTAGCACATTTCCTTCCCTCTTTCCCTCAATTCTAGTTCTGAGATAGTACTCTTAGCATAAGTCCTTCTACTGGACCTAGCATCTGGGTGCCACACTGATTCTGGGGATGGACTGCACACTTGCTTTAATATTCCGTTTGTTTAAGCAGTAAGAAGAGACTTAATCTTCTGTTGAGGAGCATTGAGTACCTGTGTTGCCTAATAGGTGGTAAGTTTCATTGTTTTTCAACCTGTTTGTTCTCATTCTTGTCTCAGATGCTAGGTCTTTATTTTTCCTACCCCCATATTGCTGAGTAAAATTACATTGCCTATTGCCAAAGTCCTAAATATAATAACTGATTATCTGAATTATTCCATATAATTCTTTGTTATGCAAGAGAATCCTTGTGACAGTTTTATTTTTATTTTATTTATTTATTTATTTTACCAACTGTGAACACAACACATTGGAATTTTCGTCTGCATGATTAGCAGATTTTATTAATTAAATAATTTTTTTTCCCCAAGCATAATCTCACTCCAACCCATGGTTCCTGTATGCATTTTGAATTTTCAGTGTATTGTTTCAATATACAGGATGTTAACTATTAAAATGTAACAAAGAAAACTTGGGTTTTCTTTTCTGAGAAGTAAGTCAAAGCAAGAAAAGAGTCCCAGGTTTTTTCTTTTGCACCAGACAAATGCTGTTAAAGCAGTTTCATCTCAGCAGAACTTATGCATTTTTCTAAACTAACATTCATACTCATTGAACTATTCAATATTTTACTGAGGTTAAGCTCCAGAGAAACTTTATGTACAAAAAAGACTTTATTTTAGCATATAGATTTAAGTCTCAACCCCGAGATATCCTAAGAAGTAAGTTTAGCAAATGAATGTTTTTTTTATAATCATTGAACATAATATGGTCTCTGGATCTGCAGTACATGCAATTTGTTAAAAATGCAAATCCCAAGGCCCACCTCCAGACTTACTAAATCAGGAACTCTTCAGAGTGGAGCCCAGAAATGTGTGTTTTGACAAGCTGTGTTGGCCAAGGAAATGTTCCACTCAGATCTCCTGCTGTAGGAGCAAGGTTAACTGATGGCCTCAACTGTTCTGCTTTTTCATCCAGACTCACTTGTGCGTAAAGATACTCCTACCCAATGACTGAGTAGAGCAGGTGTACTAAAGGAGGCAGATTTCTGCAAGATGCACGACCTTTAACAGGCAATTTTGGCCCACTGTAATACTTTGGCCAAAGCATTTTTAGAACTGTGCTGCAGTCTGAGACTCTTCATATCAAATACTTCCTCACCTCTACCCCTCACTGGGGTCACTCTTACATCTTAGTCTGAATGCTTCCTGCCCCTCTTTGACTCTCTGTTCTTCATCTGTACAGCCCTTTCCTTCAATGTCTATCTTGTACCTATAATTTCATTTTAACATCAGTTCACTGGAAAACCCTAATTAACCCAAGTAATGTAAGGAATGGTGCAAGAAAACAGGAGTTATGGATGGATATTTTGGAGAACTAAAACTAACATTCAGTCTTCTCAAGCATTCTGATACACATCAAAGTCTGAAAACTAGTCCTACAGGTCTTTACCATTTTCACTATAGCTATCAGTATTTAGGAGATCACAGTTCTTATATTGAGGAAATTATCAAGTGCTTTATCCTTCTGTGTATCACTTCTTAGAGGCTAGCTGAATTCAGGGGAAAATTGGCAAAAAAATGACATTTAACTATCTCAATGAAATTTCTAATTAAAGTAAGGAACAAAGAAAATTGAAACTATTATCTAGCAAAAAGACACATACTGCTGCAGAAACTTGTAGGTGGCAAAGAGAATAAATGAAGATAGAAAATAGCTTAATGAGAATAAATGAATTCTGTGGAATGATGAAAACAAGTGTATTCTTGTATATTTTATATGATCCTCCAAAATTTTATTATTCTGGATCTTTATTTAGTATATTACTCAAGTTATTGCATCCACAATAAGGCAACTGCCGGAATTATGCAACATTCTAAGCGTGAACACATTCTATTGACAAGCCCCAGAATGATTGTTCATTGACTAAAAGTGAACACTTGACATGGGTACATTGTGTGATGCTGAGGAGTGAGCACAGTACCAGATAGGAAGTTTTTAAGCCCTTGTCCTTTCATTCTCTCCCTACTAGTGCTCCCTCGTGGCTATTGTTAGCAACTTTATGTCCACGAGAACCCAATGTTCAGCTCCCACTTATAAGTGAACATATGTGGTATTTGGTTTTCTGTTCCTGTGTTAATACACTTAGGATAATGGCCTGCAGCTGCATCCATGTTGATGCAAAGAACATGATTTCATTCTCTTTATGGCTGCATGGTGTTCCATGGTGTTATGAAATACATTTTCTTCATCGAGTCCACCTTTGGTGGATACCAAAGTTGTTTACATGTCTTTGCTATTGTGAACAGTGCCATTAGAAACATATGGGTGCAGGTGTCCTTTTGGTAGAATAATTTATTGTCTTATATATATATATACTCAATGATGGGATTGCTGGGTTCAGTGATAGTTCTATTTTAAGCTGTTTTAGAAATCTCCAAATTGCTTTCCACAGAGGCTAATTTACATTCCCACCAGAAGTTTATAAGCATTTCATTTCCTTTGTAGCCTTGCCAGCATCTGGTGTTTTTTGACGTTTTAGATGTTCTGATGGGTAGGAGGTGCTATCTCATTGTGGTTTTGATTTGCATTTCTCTAATGATTAGTGATGTGGAGAATTTCTTCATATGTTTGTCAGTCACTTGTATGTCTTCTTTTGAAAAGTGTCTGCTTATGTCTTTTGCCCACAAATTAATGGGGTTGATTTTTTTCTTAATTGTTTAAGTTCCTTATAAATAAATTCTGGATATTAGATGCTTGTCATATGCATAATTTGTGAATATTTTCTCCCATTCTGTAAATTGTCTATTTGCTGTTTCTTCTGATGTGCAGAAGCTCTTTAGTTTAACTTGGTTTCACTGGTCAATTCTTGCTTTATAGCAGTTGCTTCTGAAGACTTAGCCCTATTTCCCAAGGCCAATACCCAGAATGGTGTTTCCTAGGTTCTCTTCTAGGATTCTTACAGTTTAAGGTCTTACATTTAAATCTTTACTCCATCTTGAGTTAATTTTTGTATACGGTAAAATGTAAGAATCCAGCTTCATTTTTCTGTATACAGCTGGGCCAGCTCTCCCAGTATCATTTATTCAGTAGAGAACTCTTTCCACATAGCTTATTTTTGTTGACTTTCTGGAAGATCAGATGGCTGTAGGTGTGCAACTTTATTTCTAGATTCTCTATTTTGTTTCATTGGTTGATGTGTTTTTGGACCAGTACCATGCTGTTTTGGATATTATAGCCTCCAGTTTTGTTCGTTTTCCTTAGGCTTTGGTTATTCGAGCTCTTTTTGATTCCACATGAAGTTTAGAATAGTTTTTTCCTAATTGTATAAAAATGACATCGGTAATTTGATATGAATAGAATTGAATCTGTAGATTGCTTTGGAAAGTATGACCATTTTAATGATATTGATTCTCCCAATCCACGAGCATGAAATATTTTTCCATTTATTTGTGTAATCTATTATCTCTTTCAGCAGTGTTTTGTAGCTCTTCTTGTAGATCCTTGGTTAGATATATTTCCAGGTTTTGTGTGTGTGTGTGTGTGTGTGTGTGTCTTTATTTGGTTCCTAGCTTGAAAGTTATTCCTGTACAGAACTGATGTTTTACATTGATTTTTTATCCAGAAACTTTACTGAAGTCTTTTATCAGTTCCAGGAGCCTTTGGTGAAGATTGTAGGATTTTCTATGTATTAAATCATATCATCAGTGAAGAACATAGTTTGAATTCTTTTCCTGTTTGGTTGCCTTTTATTTATTTCTCTTGACTGACTGCTGTGGCAAGGAATTCTAGTAGTATGTTGAATAGAAGTGGTGAAATTAAACATACTTGTCTTGTTCCAGTGAATGAGGGGAATGCTTCCAGCTTTTGCCCATTCAATATGATATTGGCTATGGGTTTGTCATAAATGGCTTTTATTATTTTGGTGTATGTTCCTTCAACGTCTAGTTTGTTGAGGGTTTTTAACATCAAGAAATGTTGGATTCAATCAAAAGGTTTTTCCAATCTATTGAGATGATAACATGGTTTGCATTAATTCTGTTTATGTGGTGAATCATATTTATTGATTTGTGTATGTTGAACTAACCTTACACCCTAGGAATAAAGTCTATTTGTTATGAAATAATTTTTGATGTGCTACTGGATTTGATTTGCTAGTATTTTGTTGAGGATTTTCGTGTCCATATTCATTGGAGATATTGAGCTCTAGTTTTTTGGTTTTTTCTTTTTTTGTCATTTCTCTTCCAGGTTTTCATATCAGAGTGATGCTGGCTTCATAGAATGAGTTTGGGAGGAATCCTTCCTCCTTAATTTTTTGAAATAGTTTCACTAGAATTGTTACCAGCTCTTTTGTGTGTGTGTATCTTGTAAAATTTGGATCTGAATCCATCTTAGAAATTTATTTACTTTTCTCCAGATTTTCTAGTTTGTGTGAATAGAGGTGTTGTTAATAGTATCTGAAGATCTTTTATATTTCTGTGGGATTGGTTTTAATGTCACCTTTGTTATTTCTGATTGTGCTTATTTGGCTCTTCTTTATTTGTTAATGTGTCTAATGATCTGTCAATTTATCCTTTTTAAAAAAGAAATTTTGATTTCATTGGCTCTTTGTATGGATTTTTGGTCTTAATTACATTATCTTATTCTCTAATTTTAGTTTTTTTATTTCCTTCTGCTAACGTTGGAGTTGGTTTATCTTTGATTTTTAGTTTCTCTACGTAACAATCTTAGATCATTAATTTGAGATCTTTCTAATTTTTTGCAACAGGTATTTACTACTATAAACTTTCTTCTTAACACTGCTATGACTACAACCCAGAGATTTTGGTATGTTGCTTCTCTATTTTCACTTATTTCAAAATCTTTTTGTATTTCTTCCTTAAATGTGTTGTTCACCCAAAAGTCACTCTGAAGCAAGTTGTTTAATTTCCATGTAATTGTGTGATTTTGAGAGATCTTCTTGGCATTGATTTCTATTTAAATTCCATTATGATCTGAGCATATAATGGTAAAATTTCAATTTTTTAAATTTATTGAGACTTATTTTATGGTCCATGTGGTCGACCTTGGAGTATGTTCCATGTGCAGATGAGAAGATATATATTCTGCAGTTGACGGGTTAAGTATTCTGTAGATGTTTATTATGTGCAATTGGCCATGTGTTGAGTTTAAGTCTAGAGTTTTGTCATTAGTTTTCTTCCTCAGTAATATGTTTAACACTATCAGTGTGTTGAGATCCCTCACTATTATTGTATGGCTTTCTAAGTTTTTCTGGGGTCTAGAAGTACTTGTTTTATGAATCTAGGTTCTCCAGTGTTTGGTAAGTATGTATTAAGATAGTTAAGTCTTCCTGTTTAATTGAATATTTTATTATTATGTAATACCTTTCTCTGTTCCTTTTTACTATTGTTGGTTTAAATTTTGCATCATCTGATATATGCCTTTAATTTTTTTTTTCAGTGTTGACCTTGGACAGCCTGGTGATCATATTCCTTGGTGATGTTCATCATATATAATGTCTCAAAGGTGTTCTCTGGATTTTTTTGTATCTGAATGTATACTTGTCTAACAAGATTATTTTTTTTTTGAATGATTCCCTCAAATATGTTTTCTAATTTTTTTACAATTTCCTCCTCCTGTCAGAAATGCCAGTAATTCATAGATTTGTTCATTTTACATAATCCCATATTTCTCAATGACTTTAATTTTTTAAAATGCTTTTTTTCTTTATATTTCCCTAACTAGATTAGTTTGAAAGATTAATCTTCAAGCTCTGCAATTCTTTCCTCTGCCTGTCCTAGTCTATTGATAAAGCTTTCATTTGTATTTTGAAATTTCTTAAGTGAGTTTAGGAAGCTCTGACTTTTTAATTCCAGAAGCTCATCTTTTCTGTTAAGATGTTTATTTCTTCTGTCATTTCCTGAATTGCTTTAGAAATCTCTTTGTGTTCATTTTTAACCTTTTCTTGGATCTCTTTGTGCTTCCCTGCAACAATTCTGGTGGGTTCCCTTTTTCCTTTTCATATAATTAATCTTTATGCACTATCTTGCTATTTCCATGTGACTGATGCATGCTAAAGGCCTCTAATTCATTACCCTGGAATAAAAGAAAATCATTTTTTTCCACATTAGAATGTATTGCATCATCTTAGTTAACCATTACCATTTTTGTCTTGTTTCACAGCTTTATATTTACACTTGTAAAAATTTTAAATTAATTTCTTATTTAAAAGTTTTACTGAATAACTCACTTAACAAGTAACATTTTTAAATAAAGCCAGGTTTACTTTATTAAATATACTTGAATAAATATTGAGTTTTCAAAAAATATTTAATAGAATTGGCCAATTGTATCCTATATCTCAATCCTGACCTCCTTAAAATTATCAGATCAATTTTGAAAAGGAATAAAGCATAGGAACGAAGAGTTTAAGGATCTAACTTTATATTTACATCCTCACTGTCACTTAGCACAAATGCTGTCAGACTTTTTAAGTGAATTTTTCTGATACATATTAATGGAATAATGTTAGTATATATACTGAAAAGGTTCTCATTTTAATACTATCACTGCAGAAAGTTTGTGGGTTAATGAAAAATTATATAAGCGAGAAATAATTTTAAAATGACATACATGTCTGAAATAAAATATATTAAACAGATAAATATGTATTCCAATATCAGTAAATGGTACTTGAACTACATTCTAATAAATGATGTTCTGAAGTTATTTCATAAACCATAGACATAATATTTTCTCTGCTGCAAATAAATGCTCTGTGAAGCAATATGAAGAATAATTTTTCTAGAGTATGACTTTCTACCAATCATTTACACTTGCTTCTCCTCTCTTTGCTTCACAAATTTTTATGCGTCTCTTATTTGTTAAGTTTGTTGAATGCACTGAGAAAAGTTGTCATATTGAAAATTTATACTTTTAAAACTTTATGTATTACTTAAACATTTTTTTTCTTTTTCTTTTTTTTTTTTTTGAGACAGGGTCTGGCTCTGCCACCCAGGATGAAGTTCAGCAGCATGATTTCAGCTCACTGCAACCTCCGCCGTCAGGGATAAGTCATCCTCCCCCTTCAGTCTCCTGAGTATCTAGGACTACAGGCATGTGCCAACATGTCTGGCTAATTTGTCTTTTTTTGGTGGAGACACAGTTTTGCCATATTGCTCAGACTGGTCTTGAACTCTTGGGCTCAAGATATCTGCCTGTCACAGCCTCCCAAAGTGCTGGGATCGCAGACGTGAACCCCTGTGCCTGGCTGACTTATTTTTAAATAATTTCTGAAAATGCATAAAGCTTAATTATGTAGCTTGGTATATTTTCAAAAATGTATACACTTCTGTAACTATTACCCAACTCAAGATAAAAAAACAAACAACCAAACAAAAAAAACAACATTTCTTTCACTTCGGAAATCTCCCTTATATTTCTTATCATTTCCATTTTATGCCTTTGTCCCAAAGAAGTACTCACTCTTCTGACTTCTATCAGTACAGGTTAGCATTTTTAGCTCTGAACTTTATATAAATGGAATTACACAGCAGATACTATTTTGTGTTTAGCGTATTATCCCACCAGACATAAGTCACTAAAAATCTATTTTTGCACTATTTTTATTAATTATTGACAATTTAAGTTATATAGTTATAACAACAATAACCAGTAGCAAAAACAGTTATATCATTAAGTGCAGATGAAATTTGGCCAGCACCTATGACTTAGGTTTATTTAGATAATGAGATTTGGAACATTTTGAGTTGATATTTAGATGAGATTTTGGAATTAGCTAAAAAAAATGGGGATGTTAGGATTAGGAGAATAAATTTGGCACACGAGCAAATATAAATTTTGGGAGAGACATAGGGATGACTGCAGTAGGTTGAATAGCACACTCCTCCAAATATTATGTCCACACAGAACCTTAGACTATAATCTTATGTAGAAGTAAGGTTTGTGCAGATGTAATCAAGTTAAGATTGAGTCTTACTGGACTAAATTAGGCCCTACATCCAATATGTCAAGTGTTCTTACAAAAAGAGAAGAGAGACAGACATAAACACAGGGGAGAAGGCCATGTGCAGATTGACACAGAGATTGGAGTAATGCTAATGGTTGCCAGGTATTGCTGTGAACCAGCAGAAGTGAGAAAGAAACAGGGAAGAATTCATCCCTAGAATCTTCATTGGGAGCATGGTCCATGGACACCTTTATTTCAAACAGCTAGCTTCCAACACTGTGAGAGAATAGACTTCTGTTGTTTTTAGCCACTATTTGTGGCAATTTGCTACGGTAATCCTAATAACTAGTACATATGTTTTTAATTCTGTTGTTAATTTTTTTTGCCTTTGCTACTCATGATGCTTTATATCCCAATACAATTTAAACACTGTCAGAAAAGTTAGTGTCTTTCTAAAACATCTGTTTTGAGAATAACTTTATCTAACTTAAAAGCATTTCATTTCTTAAAGCAAAGTTCATTATTCTGGAGCAAAGTCTTTTAAAATCAGGAATCAATCTACTGTGTTATTCTCATTCCGTCATTTACCTACTTCTCACTAAATCTGTGTCTTTCCCTCACCTGCTCTCTCTCTTTCCTCATTGCTACCTGTGCACATGCCGATTATCTGCCCTGCTACCCATCTTACTTTTCTATATCAAGGCCCAACTTCAAAGCATCTATACCATGAAAATTTCTGTATCACTTGCAATTGGTTTTAATCTCTTTGGTATTTCTGTTGTGATTTACACATGTTGTTTCAGCAGCTGCTATATTGCATTTTAATTCTTTATGTAGCAAAGCAGGTTTCTTTATTCTTTATTTCTGCCAGATTATGGTATCTGCTGAGATTAAAGCAACCTAGTAGGCTTTGTTATTTAACTAAAGGCACACTGTCTCTGCTTTTTAAAAATTATATGACGTTTCAATTTACTAGCTATGCTAGTAGGAACAAAAGTTCTGGGTAAATTTTTATACAGCTTCCCTCAAACAAGCCCACTGGGGTCATACAACCTTCCTTCAAGCTGTACATCTGAAAGGTTGTCCTGCTTTCCTTTCTCCCCCATCCCTGCCCAAGATCAGAATATGACTTATCACCCTCATGCCCCATTCTCCTAGGTTTTTATATGTGCATTATTCAGCCTCCTCAGACTCTCCCTCAGAACTGTAAACATAGAAATATTTTCATAACTATCAGTTATTCTACCAATGACGTTCTTATGAAGACCTCACCCAGGTTTCCGGACTACTCTCACCTGAATGGGTGACTGATAATATCCTCCTCAGAGCTGATGGCCTTGGATTTTCTTTTCTACATCTTCCTAGAATTTATCCTTCATGTCTCCCTGTCTTGAATTCCCTGTTTCTTGGGCCTCTGCACATTCTAGGAGCTCATTAAGTTCCTGGCCAAAACCTTTTTGTGTATTTTTCTCATTTAATTCACACAGTACAATCATATGTAGTAAATTGTCCTATTATCACAATTTTACAGATGAAGAAAATAAGGCTTATATAAGAGCCTTAATACTTTGCCCAAAGCCACACAGCCAGTACACTTGGAGTTAAATATAAATCAATTTCACTTCAATGTAATGCTCTTAGTCCCTATAATTGTATCAACAACAATAAAAGCACTCTCTAGAAAGGTGTTTGTCTAATTTTTAAAATTCATATTGTCATGGCAACTTAGTGAACTATGCCAAAAAATAGTTCAGGTACAAAGAAATCATGACCTAGACTCAAACATACCAATGAATATAACTTCAGCTCTTTTCTAGAAGATCTATTGCAGAATACTCATAAGAATATGAAAAAATGAGAAGCTGCTACTTTTATAGCAGTTTTGACAGCAAAAAATGCACAGAATACATTTTTTATAATTTGCTAAACATGTTTGAATGTTTATTTTTATGTTTAAAATAGTAATGTCAAAACACCATTTCTAAATCATTAAATTGCTTGAAAGCTTGAGTAATAGGTAAAACATATTTAAGACTGAATTTGCTGTTGACATTGTCTGAAAATTTGAAACATTTTGCTTATATGAAACATTATTTTTACTAATACAAAAATCCACTTTTGTTTTAAATTGTAGGACTAAAATTTGTTCAGATTGAGATGTAAAAATAAAAAATAATGCATATGAAATATATTTTTTTCTAAACAATGATAGGTCTTGTATAGTAATCCAGTAAGTGATGCATTAACTGGAAAATGCAGAGAAAAGGAAATATTAACCTATAAAAAATGACTCCACTCAGTAGAAACATGTGTTTTATTACTTTCTATTTTTATTTGTGTAGAATGGCAAACCATTAGAAGACTATATGTGCTGTTGTCTCAACATTATAGACAGCTGCATTTCCAACCCAGATGTGTATCTATCAGCTGTGTGATCTCGGTCATTTCAACTCTTTGCATAGGCTTTTTATTTGTCAAATAAATGATAACTACTTTTTTTCAGGGATGATAAGTTTAGACTGCAGTAAAATAATAGTGAAATTAACAGAGATCATGCATGCAGAAATTTATTTTTCTCATTTACAAATTTCTAGAGGTATATCATCAGACATTATAGCAGCTCTGCTCTATGATTCCTGGTGTGTGACTCCAATTCTCATAGTCCAAAAAGGCAGCCCCCACATTTTATAATTGTGAAGATTTCATGAGTAATAGCCCATAAAGTATATATTACATTTAAATAAATGTCAATAAATGTTAGATTTTCATATACATCTTAAAATTCCAACTTGCAGTAATCTACTTATTAATGTGAGTTGTTAAACACAGTGAAGACTTTTTCTTCTATAAAATAACCAAATGTGTGTAACATTTAAAAAATATTTTGTTTTGCAAAAGGTCGGTGAAAACATCTTTGATCCTCCATTGACCCATTGGCCTTTGGGAGCCACCAAAATAGACCAATGAACCCCTGATGATATCCACAGATGAATTTTATTTAATTTTTATTCACTATAAAGTATACTGTTAATTCTATATTTTTATTTGTGCAATAATCTATAGAGAGATTATATGCTAGAATTTTGTAAATATATCTAATAATAGAGAATGTGGGCATTTTGTTTACATTCATGATTACATTCATATTAAGATATATCATGATTTATGTGATGGTTAATTTTAGAGTCCTAATTTTAGGACTCTATTAAGGTACCCCCAAGTAGTTGGCAAAGCATTATATCTGGGTACGTCTGTGAGGGTCTTTCCAAAAGCGATTGTCATTTGAACTAGCAAACTGAGTAGAAGACCCACCTTCAGCCTATGTGGGTGGGTACCATCCAATTAGCTGAGAGCTCTGATAGAACAAAAAGACTGAATAAAACAAAAAAGGCAGTGGAAAGGCTAATTCTCCATCTGTCTCTGGAACTGGGACTCTTTTCTTCCCTGCCATTGAGAATTAGAACTCCAGGTTCTCTGGCCTTTGATATCCACAACTTATACCAGTGACGTGCAGAGTTCTCAGGCCTTCAGCCTCAAACTGAAAGTTTGATCATCACCTTCCTTGTTTTGAAGCATTCAGACTTGGACTGAGTCACACTACTGGCTTTCCTGATTCTCTGGCTTGCAGATAACATATCATGGGATTTCTCAGCCTTCATAATTTTGTGAGAGAATTCCCTCAATAAATCCCTTCTTATCTATCAATCAATCTACCTATCTATCATCTATTATCTATTTCTCTATCTGTCCTGTATATATTCTATTGGTTCTGTCTCTTTGGAGATCCCTAACCAATACAATTGGCAATGATTTTACAACAGTTGAGCTAGATATTGCAAAGGTGTATGTATACCCAATTAAACAAAACAAAGACAACTCTCTTGTTCTATAGCACTCAAGCCAAATACGAGCTTTGAGATCTTGTTCAAGTTATATAATTTCTATATGCCTCAGTTTCCTCCAAAGTAAGGATAATAATGTCTACCACATGAATTTGTAAAGCAAACAGAACAAGTTGATATGTTAAATGTATAAAAAGATGCGGATTTTGTCTTCTTATTTAACAATTTGCTTTACTCCATCAATTGTAGTAATTGTGATAACAACGCAGACATTTATTTTTTATTATTGGTTCTCAATGGACAGTTACATATGTTGTAATGCTAACCTTCTCTTCACTGAAAAAAACAGCTTTAGGGTGTTACCAAGACTTGTCTACTTTACACAAGCATTTGCAACTGCTCTCTGGGAGATTTTAAAGTATGAGCTATCACTTCCTAAAATATAATTATTAGAAACCTTATTCTCTGCATCATATTGAAAGTCATAATAGAAAAATATGTTTTCTATATAATAGCATCAGAGACTTTGTTTATATATTAAAGCAAAGCAAAATTGTTTATCATATTAAAATATCAGTATGAAGCTTATTCCCTGCTAGTTTTTCTAGTACTTCCCTCTTATACTGAATTTTTAATGAAAATTGTATAATAAGTAAAATGTTAAGGAAATTATACTGTAGTAAATTAAATTTTCTACTCCCAGAAACATATTTACAAGCCCTAACTCTCAATACCTGTGAATGTAACCTTATTTTGAAATAGTCATTGCAGATATAATTAAAGAACTTGATATGTGATCATCTTGGATTTAGGGTGGACTCTAAATCTAAAAATCAGAATCCTAATAAAAGAAAGAATAAAGATATTTGAGACAAATCAGGACACAAATTAGAAAGCTATGTGAAGATGCAGGTGAAGATTGGAGTGATGTATCTATGAGCCAAGGACCCAGGAATAGTAAAAGCTATTAGCAATTAGAAAAGTGTAAAACACATTCTCTCTTAAAGCCTTTAGAAGAAACTAACAATGTCAATACCTTGATTTTAGACTTCCGACCTCAAAACTGTGAAAAAATAAATATATGTTACTTTTAAGTCACCAAGTATATAATAATTTATTATGGAAACTCTAGTGAACTATTACATATATCTAATATATATTAATATTTATTTACTTTTGTGGTCATAATTCAAATTAACACTGAACATTGTGATAATCTGTTTTATGATCATTAAATGGAGACCATCTTTTAGTTTGGGAACTACTGGTATGAGAAAAAAAGTACTTCTGGAAAATGTAAAATGAGAAATTATAGTAGGCTGGAAGAGTGGAAAATGGGGCTGGAAGGAACCTGGAGAACATCTCTTCCAAACTTCTTGTTTTATAGATAAAATATGAAATCAGACTTGGGATATGATTGGTTTTTACTTTACTGCCACTTAATTTGCATGGTCCCTTGCTTAATAGTTCCAAAGAGAGGTTAAAAAACTTAAGAAGCAAAGGAATGGAGTGACTGTTTAATCCATAGACTAAGTGGTTTCTTCCTCAATATATCAGTTTAAACCATATCTTAATGATCACAGAAATCATTTCTTCAAAGTTTCCATAACATACAAAACTGCATTTTAAAAGAAGCAAAACAAAAAACCAAACATCTTCCTTGTCACATCAGAGGTTGCTAGATACAATATAAAAAGATCACTAATTTTTACTTATAGCCCAAAAATGCTTGTGACTTTTGTAACTGGTAAAGTTTTCTTTATTGAGATCTTTGTATACATGTGTTTCTGAAAGAAAAGATATAAGGAGAGGTATTTTACAGTAGTTTTACCCTGTAATACCCAAATACTCTTTTACTCCATGGGGCACTTCACCAACATTTTCATTTTTTGTCTTCATTTTTTTGTCTTTATAATTGATCTCCAGGCTAGTTGAGCTTGGCACTAATGCACTGTGGAGCACGGGTGGCTGGTTGCTAGGCAACCTCACTTGAAACAGCAACATTGCTGGGCCTCTTACCTATGAGAGTCTTGTCTGGGGAGAATCTAAGGCATTAAACTACTTCTAATGCTTTTCTCCTTAGGTCTCGAAACAAAACGAACAAAAAACAGAGATTTGAATGAATACTGAAGGTATTTAAAAAGATTATCATGATTTTTTTAAAACTCAGAATATTAATGTCTTGTTCTCAAGCTTTAGGCGATATCTTTAGAAACTTCCTTTGGCAGTTTTTAAATATCAGATTAATGTTCTATTAAGGTCTCAAAATACGAGCCAAGCCAAGAGAATTTTTTTCTACCCTATATTCAAAGAGTTCTTTGAAATAATGTATTGAACAAAGTAAGCTACCTGCTCACTGTGAATAAAAATAAAATAGTTCTATTGAGATAGAACATGCCCCGTAACAGTGTTAGTAAATGATATTAATTTAAAATATACTATAATTTACTATATTTAAGGAACAACACATTTGATTCTATTTTGGGGTTTCACTGACTATTCTAAACCACATCTTCATAATTGTTTATGTAAGTGTTATACATTCAAAGTCCATTGTGAATATTAAGAAATATTACAGGGCTGTTGTAGCATTTGATGATTCAATTTTATTGCTACTTCTATTAGGTAAATACTGATTATGATCTAGTCATGGGGAGAGAGGAAGGCTAAAAATTTGCCATTAGATTTGGTTCATCGTGAAGGTAGTAAACTTTTATTCTCAATTAGAGGAAATTATCTCATCAAATAGGAGATAATTCCTCTGGGAACACATGGACACGATTTTATTTTCTTTAAAATCATTGTGCATTTCCTCCTCTTCTAGTGTCATCTCAACACAAGAGAGTTGATTTGCTAGGAAATGTAAAACACCTTTTTAAAATGTGGTCTGCACTACTAAAACAATTCTCTTCATTTGTGTGTGTGTGTATGTGTGTGTATTTTCCTGGAATCCAGGAGGTGATGAAGAAACATTCACTTTTTACTAGTAATAGTAAATCATTTACTAGTAATAGTAAAAAGTACTACCATTTATGAGTAGCAGCGAAGGTCAAACAATAGTACATATGTGATTCTCCCAGGGCTTTCCCCAGGAGGATATGTGTAGATAACAGACAAACGCAATTTTGTCTATTTGTATAGCATATATATTTTTTTCTTGTGCTCATATGTATTTTCATACTCTGTTAAACTTTTGTATTTTTATTATGTACATATTTGAGAGTAGCCTTAAAATCTAGTTTATTAATATTTGCAATGGAAAGGTAATATGGGCCCTTAGTAAGGACATTTGTCCCAGTAATGGGATGGACATTTGGGTTGATTCCAAGTCTTTGCTATTGTGAATAGTGCTGCAATAAACATACGTGTGCTTGTGTCTTTATAGCAGCATGATTTGTAATCCTTTGGGTATATACCCAGTAATGGGATGGCCGGGTCATATGGTACTTCTAGTTCTAGATCCTTGAGGAATCGCCATACTGTTTTCCATAATGGTTGAACTAGTTTACAATCCCACCAACAGTGTAAAAGTGTTCCTATTTCTCCACATCCTCTCCAGCACCTGTTGTTTCCTGACTTTTTAATGATTGCCATTCTAACTGGTGTGAGATGGTATCTCATTGTAGTTTTGATTTGCATTTCTCTGATGGCCAGTGATGATGAGCATTTTTTCATGTGTCTGTTGGCTGTATGCATGTCTTCTTTTGAGAAATGTCTGTTCATATCCCTTGCCCACTTTTTTATGGGGTTGTTTTTTTCTTATAAATTTGTTTGAGTTCTTTGTAGGTTCTGGATATTAGTCCTTTGTCAGATGAGTAGATTGCAAAAATGTTCTCCCATTCTGTAGGTTACCTGTTCACTCTGATGGTAGTTTCTTTTGCTGTGCAGAAGCTCTTTAGCATTGCCAAGACAATCCTAGGTCAAAAGAACAAAGCTGGAGGCATCATGCTACCTGACTTCAAACTATACTACAAGGCTACAGTAAACAAAACAGCATGGTACTGGTACTAAAACAGAGATATAAACCAGTGGAACAGAACAGAACCCTCAGAAATAATACCACACATCTACAGCCATCTGATCATTGACAAACCCGACAAAACAAGAAATGGGGAAAGGATTCCCTATTTAATAAATGGTGCTGGGAAAATTGGCTAGCCATAAGTAGAAAGCTGAAACTGGATCCTTTCCTTACTCCTTATACGAAAATTAATTCAAGATGGATTAGAGACTTAAATGTTAGACCTAATGCCATAAAAACCCTAGAAGAAAACCTAGATAATACCATTCAGGACATAGGCATGGGCACGGACTTCATGTCTAAAACACCAAAAGCAACGGCAACAAAAGCCAAAATTGACAAATGGGATCTAATTAAACAGATTTGAATTTTTAAAAACAGCTTCCTTTTCAAAGTCTTTTCTTGAAAATTCAGTGAGTCTTTATGATGTAGTAATTGAAAATATTTGACCATAATTTTGTTTTATCTGCATTACACAATTCTTTTTTCATACAAAGTTGTACATCTCCTCTCCTTGTGAGTTTTTTTTTTTCTTTTTTTTGACTAGAGTGATTCCTTGAGTAGTAGAATCAGTAGAATATCTGAGGTGTAGTCAAGGAATCTATCAATCATCCGTCAATCTATCCATCCATCCACACCCACATACATACTAGCTACAAGTTATTCTTCTGTCCCAAAAGGTTTATGAGTCAGAGTTTATATCAAGTTAAATTAGGCATACTTTCTTTACTAAAAAAAAAAAATCACTTGGGTTTTATAGAATGGAATGAGAATTACGGAAATCTCAATAACTGGTGGTGAACAAATTAGAAGTGAGATGTAAGACATATATAATATCGAAATTCTGCTCAAAGTTGAACTATTTCAACTTTTGCTTCCAAATGGGTCCACTGGTGTTATGATGCATTTCACTTTGAAATTCTATTCTCAGTAGCATTTCCTTTGAAATTTCAAGAAACGTGCTGGATAGAAGAGCCTTATGTATGTGTATTTATAGGCAAATAGAGTTCTACTTGTATTTATAAATATGGACGGTAAAATATATAGGTATGCCTAAACAGAGAAAGACAGTACTTACTATAGACACAAACACACACACAAATATAAATATACATGACTTCCCTGTTGACATAAAATTTAAGCATGCTGTTCAATAAAATTTTACTATTTATATCATGGTCAGTCTACCATCAAAGGTTATTGCATGCCTTATAGCTCCCCTTAAAACAATAAGTAAACAAATTAATGTTAACCTAATTATAAGTGGCCTATATGCTTTTCACATGTTTAACTGTAGAATTCAGAAATACATAGTTTTCTGTGAATTTGTGTATCATTTATTTTAACTCAGAACTATCCAAATGAAATGTTTAAAAAAAAAAAAACAGAGCCAAAGTGTTTATTTTGAAACTAGAGCTGTTACTTGATTGCATTCCTTTAGAACTAAACTTGAAAATTTTAATTTGGCAAAGCAATTCAGATTTCCACAAAGAGGTTTACTCAAACCTGATAAAAATTCTTCCAGGGAAGTGAATCAAAAATTATATTATGATGGATTTTCAAAACATAACATCTGAAATTATTCTCCTTTAACTCTATGGATTTGTTGATAATATCTTAAGATGAGGGGTTTTTATTTTATAAATTATCTACTAATTACAAGGCTGTATACAGTTTGGGTTTTCAATACATTTTAATTATTATGAATGTTTTTAGTGAGCAGATATACATCCCTTGAAACTCTCTTATCTTTTAATATGTCATATATATATATATATATATATATATATATGCATCATGTAACTCCCCTAGCATCAGAAAAGCATATTTACTTACAATCTTTAAGTTTGTTTCTACTTATGAAAAGTGGTTTTATAGAACATTTGTGCTGAAAGTGTATTGCTACTGTCTGAATGTGTTTCTCCAAAGTTTTATGTTGAAAACTAATCTCCTAAAGTGTTGGTATTAAGAGGTGGGGTCTTTGGAAGGTGATTAGGTCATAACGGTGGAGTCCTTGTGAATGGTATTGATGCCCTTTTAAAAGAGGACTGGGGGAGTTTGTTGCCACCTTTTGCCATGTGAGAACACACGTTGAAGGCACCGTTTTTACAAAATGATCCCTCACTAAACACTGAATCTACTGGAGACTTGATCTGGGGCTTCCCAGATTTGTGAATTTGGGAGAAGTAAATTTCTGTTGTTTATTAATTATTCAGTGTCAAATACTTTGTTAAGGTAGTTTGAATAGACTAAGACAGTGGTTTAAATCATATTTTAAGTTCTCCACTTCATTGTATTATTTGTCATTGAAAAAATATTTATTCTCAAGATGTCAGGAATTGAAATGCCAAGAATATGTCACTAAAACTATACTGAATATAGTAGAAAAAAAAATCATGAAGGAAATAAGACCAAATGCTGTGAAGTGAATTGCTCATTGCCTTGTGATGTCAGAACAGTGGTATGTTTTATTTAGTACTGTATCTCAGTGTCTAGGCTGGAGCTTTTGTTGAATAAATGGTAAAATAACTGCAAAGCTAGAGTAAAAACCTAGGCCCAGCCCCAGTCTATTACACTTCCCACTGCCTCGTGATTGCCTTGCAGATTAAAGTATAACTGATATGAATAAAGAATTCAATGACTATTTAGAAGACAAAACAAAGCTCTCTGAAACCCATGGAAATATCCAGACGCTTAGAATTATTAACCTTTTACTACAAATTAAAGATGTTCACTAATATTATCTTGTTGTCAATCTGATTTATACTGCCAGATTGAAATAACATATATATATATATAATTATATATATACATTTTCCATAGCGAGATATACAAATCTGCTAGTGTTTAAAGAATACATTTCTCTCATGTAATATAGTGGTTTCCTAACTGAGAGTGTGCATGATGATCCCTTAAGATGCATGATGAATATTTTATTTATATTTATTTTTATCTACATTATATAAAATTAAACGTATCTAATAATATTTATATAGAGACTGGCACTCTCATACCCGCATGTTTTCTGCAGACAGTTTCATTATTGTCAATTTTGTTCCTATGCAAACTATGCCTACCGTTGCCCCCCTTCCTCTAGGTTATGAAAGTACTTAATTCTGCAATGTGAGCCCAGGCTGAACCATAACTCACATATATTGTTGTTACAATGAGCATGCTTGTGGTTCTCTTTCATGTCTCTGAAGCAAAACACTGCTGAAAAATGTTTTTGTCTTTTCTTTCTTCTTTCAAAGACATTATAGGAGGCTTCAGATGCATTTCTGATTCTCTGTCACAATATAGACTGTGGAGAGTTTGGGTGAAATGATTGATCCTGAAGTAGGACCCCATCAGTTAACTTGTCGTATGTGATCTCTATCTTCAGAGCTGAAAATTCACAGGGATGACTACATAACTATTCTGAGATGCAATAGAATATTCAAATATTCAATGAAGTAATTTTCCTAAAAGAAGCACCTGGGAATAGAGGGATATTTACAAAAATTTTGTGTGTTTGTTCAGTAACCATATAAAATTATTCAAAATGTATGTCAAGCTACCAAACTTTGAAATTTTACTTGAGAAACATAGCCCCAAAATTATTCATTCTATGCTCTCAAAACATTAGGATTTGATAAAATATAACTTGTATTTATAAAAGTATATTTTTAAAAATAACATTAATATTGTTATTCCTTATAAAGCCATAGTCATCTAGAGTGAGATATAAAATCTCACACTTGTGTGCATCCTTGTCCTACTAGGACTGCTAGGACTTTGACTGTTTAAAAAACATTTTCTTTCTATATCAAGCATATTATTAATTTTTTTTCTTATGATAGTTTTTTCCTTTAATTGTACGCCGATGTGCAATAGGGGTTCTCTCAGATTTAAGTATACGGCTGGCTATATTTTAAAAGTATTAAGATTAGATCATGTGGCATATTTAGTACTTTTAATAAATGTAGAAAAACTTACATCATTATAACATTTATTACTAGATTTGCCTGTTATGGTTACAACTGAAAATTTGTTAAAATCCCAAAAAGTATTTGCAAAAAGATAATGATTTAAATAAAATGGATAAAAAGTAAATTAGGTCCTATTGCTCTATTTCTCTTGGAGAAAAAGTGCTAATATTGAATTTGTTCTTTATTAGTATAAGGTACTTTCAGCATTCTTTATTTGTATATTGTGTCTGAATTTTCCATGTTTTAAAAATAGGCATTTCACAACCCAAAAACAGTAATGCCTTTTGAAGAAATACAACTCCCAGTAACAGCACAGAGTCTGCTAGACTGTACCCACCACCATCAGTGGGGTAAGTGCTTTCTAAAGAATTTCTAGAAGAGGTTGTGTGCTTTTGCTACACAATAAACAGCACTGGTTTCCAATAAAACTTTATGGGCAGGTTGGATGATTCCTGGCCTTTCCTGTGGAGACATTAAGCATCTTTAGGGGAGTCACTTTGGTGCCCACTACACAGAGCTGCTGAATAAGCAGCAACATGACTTCAAAATTGATCCCAGAAAATCCAAAGAATTAGTTCCTGCTATAATTATTTGACATTCTTATTTGGAACCACTTTTGTCTTCTTTATTTATGACATATTAATGCTAGGTCAGGTCTCCTGGAGCAAGCAATTTCATGGATCTTTCTTGTTTGACTCTGTCTTTCAAGGTTGCCTAGATTGATGATGGCCTGTTCTTTGACAAGCATCCAAGGTCCCTGGATTTCTCCAGGCACTCATTAGTGTGACTGCTAATCCCTCTCAAGGCCCTGAGGATACTTCTTCAGAGATCCAGAGTGATTATCTGGTATTCTATCTAATCTATATTCTAAGCCAAACCATTCTAAGTACACTCAGAGTTTATAAAAATTCATCTTGTCCTTTTTATGTGATGTAATAATGGACAAACAGAAACACTTATTTGTTCGTTATCTGATTTGATTTATATACAAAAAGGATTTATATACAGACAGAAATGATATGCTTTTATTTAGGTTAGGTTAGAGATCACAGAAGTTTTTTTTAAATAATCAAAGTACCTTACTCAAAGGAAGTATGTCTAGTCGATAAAATTATACTTTCTTTATAACCTTGAAGTCTTAATAATATGACTATGGTTTGGGAAGTGAACACCTTTCACAAAAATATCCCAAATTATAAACGTGCTCACTCTTACTTCAGGTATTTGCTGTTTTCTGCATAGGATCATCTTCTCTCACCAGTTATTCTTCCTTTCAATTGTGCATTTACTCTTCCCTTGGGGTGATCTGCATATTTAATCTATGGCTGAGAACAGTCTGGTAAACAAATTATGGGGAATACGAGTTTTAAACACACAGGCTCAGGAGTAATAAGCAAGTCGGTTTACTTCACATTTGGCCTGAGTTTTAAACTAAGATTGACTTAAAATCTTCCTTCAGGGACTTACTTTATTGGAAGTACATTTAGCGTGTGGAGAGTGCTATTAGTTCAAAAGCATGGTCTGTTCAACTGACTGGAGGAGGGAGGGTATGAATCTTTTATCATGAGTGTTCCTTTCTTCTTCATTGAGAGTAGAAATAGAAAACATGAATACTAAATAGAGGAGAATAATTCTAAGAAAATATATACCATGTTATTTGTTTATTTCTATTCACCTTTCAAACTAAAATTTTCATAGGTAAAAAACCTGTTGCTTCGAACTAGTCTTTATAAAATGTTCTCAAATCACTTGAGTATATTTTGCATGCATATTTCATAGTAATGCCATGGAAAGTATTTGAAAGGAATAAATTCTAGGGAGACAATGCACAGCACATAGTTTCATATACTCAGGCCTTTGCTAAAATATACACTAAAGAAAAATATGAATAGAGAGTCAATATAGCTTATTCATAGAATGTTATATTGCCCGTATTCAAATCACAGCACCACAACTATCTGTGTGTCTCTGGTAGGATATTCAAGCTCCGTTTGTTCCTTCATCTGTAGAATGGGATAAGAATAGCACCTACCTTAGGATTGCTTTGAGAATAAAGTATTTAATGTACAGCCCTCAGAAGTGTGCCTGCCTTACAGTAAGCACAGGTCTATCACTTTGCCCAATAGGGCACCATTTGGGTTGAATTCTTTGTGATTTGTGCCTGGTGGAACACAGCATATTATGTGACTGGTGTCTTTTAATACTCTGCTACAAAACAGTCTTGTATAGCATGATGTAAATTAACTGTTATTGTCATTTTGGTTTATGCTGGGGTGACCTTATTTCTTGGTTTGGTCATGACAGTCTTGGTTTATTTCTGTCTTCCTGATTAAATTGTTAACAACCTTTTTCATTTTCTGAATCCATTTATTCAAGCCTGTTTGAAATAAATTTGCTAGCTCATTTGTTTAGAACTTTAATATACAGTATTTTACTTTTATTTAAACCTCAGTATCTTTAGATTCAGACTGCAAGCCTGCATGGCCTATTACACAGCAATTTGCTAAAAAGATATTCACTTGGTTTGGAGCAAGTGAATGTTTGTTTGTTTCCATTGTCGCTTTTGGTTTTGCCAAAATATTCATATTCTTATTTTATAAGGCTCTACAAAGGTATTTTGACATAATTTCTTCATTGCTGATCAATTTAGTATCCCATATATAATTATCATTTCTAGACAATTGAAAAACAGGATACACTGTTTCAGCATTACTCAAAGTTTTCACATCATTACCCCTATGAAAAGTAATATTTGCATAGAAGATTTAACTGAAATAAAAGGAATTTGGAGGCATTTATAAGAAAGTTGATATGACCCCTTCAAGAAGAACTACAAACCACCACTCAATGAAACAAAAGAGGACACAAACAAATGGAAGAACATTCCACGCTCATGGATAGGAAGAATCAATATCGTGAAAATGGCCATACTGCCCAAGGTAATTTATAGATTCAATGCCATCCCCATGAAGCTACCAATGAGTTTCTTCACAGAATTGGAAAAAACTGCTTTAAAGTTCATATGGAACCAAAAAAAGAGCCCGCATTGCCAAGACAATCCTAAGCCAAAATAACAAAGCTGGAGGCATCATGCTACCTGACTTCAAAATATACTACAAGGCTACCATAACCAAAACAGCATGGTACTGGTACCAAAACAGAGATATCAACCAATGGAACAGAACAGAGCCCTCAGAAATAATACCACACATCTACAACCATCTGATCTTTGACAAACCCGAAAAAAAAAACAAGAAATGGGGAAAGGATTCCCTATGTAATAAATGGTGCTGGGAAAATTGGCTAGCCATAAGTAGAAAGCTGAAACTGGATCCCTTCCTTACACTCTATACAAAAATTAATTCAAGATGGATTAGAGACTTAAATGTTAGACCTAATACCATAAAAACCCTATAAGAAAACCTAGACAATACCATTTAGGACATAGGCATGGGCAAGGACATCATGTCTAAAACACCAAAAGCAATGGCAACAAAAGCCAAAATAGATAAATTGGATCTAATAAAACTAAAGAGCTTCTGCACAGCACAAGAAACTACCATTAGAGTGAGCAGGGAACCTACAGAATGGGAGAAAATTTTTGCAATCTACTCATCTGACGAAGGACTAATATCCAGAACCTAAAAAGAACTCAAACAAATTTACAAGAAATAAACAACCCCATCAAAAAGTGGGCAAAGGATACGAACAGACACTTCTCAAAAGAAGACATTTATGCAGCCAACAGGCACATGAAAAAATACTCATCATCACTAGCAATCAGAGAAATGCAAATCAAAACCACAATGAGATACCATCTCACACCAGTTAGAATGACAATCATTAAAAAGTCAGGAAACAACAGGTGCTGGAGAGGATGTGGAGAAATAGGAACACTTTTACACTGTTGGTGGGACTGTAAATTAGTTCAACCATTGTGGAAAACAGTATCTAGAACTAGAAATACCATTTGACCCAGCCATCCAATTACTGGGTATATACCCAAAGGATTACAAATCATGTTGCTATTAAGACACATGCACATGTATGTTTATTGCAGCACTATTCACAATAGCAAAGACTTGGAATCAACCCAAATGTCCATCCGTGACAGACTGGATTAAGAAAATGTGGCACATATACACCATGGAATACTATGCAGCCATAAAAAAGGATGAGTTTGTGTCCTTTGTAGGGACATGGATGCAGCTGGAAACCATCATTCTCAACAAGCTATCACAAGAACAGAAAACCAAATACCACATATTCTCACTCATAGGTGGGAATTGAACAATGAGATCACTTGGATACAGGAAGGAGAACATCACACACTGGGGCCTGTTGTGGTGTGCGGTGAGGGGGAAGGGATAGCATTAGGAGATATACCTAATGTAAATGACGAGTTAATGGGTACAGCACACCAACATGGCACATGTATGCATATGTAACAAACCTGAACATTGTGCATGTGTACCCTAGAACATAAAGTATAATAAAAAATAAATAAAAAAAGAAAGTTGATAACATAATTTAACATTTTCTTAAAATTTATACCATTATAAGAAAAATAAATATTAAAGACATTAAATATTGATTTACATAAAACTTCCAAATGTCGTGAATGGTACTACCTAGGTTTTCTTCTAGGGTTTTTATGGTATTAGGTCTAACATTTAAGTCTCTAATCCATCTTGAATTAATTTTCATATAAGGAGTAAGGAAAGGATCCATTTTCAGCTTTCTACTTATGACTAGCCAATTTTCCCAGCACCATTTATTAAATAGGGAATCCTTTCCCCATTTCTTGTTTCTCTCAGGTTTGTCAAAGATCAGATGGCTGTAGATGTGTGGTATTATTTCTAAGGACTCTGTTCTGTTCCTTTGGTCTATATCTCTGTTTTAGTACTCGTACCATGCTGTTTTGGTTATTGTAGTCTTGTAGTATAGTTTGAAGTCAGGTAGCATGATGCCTACAGCTTTGTTCTTTTGACTTAGGATTGTCTTGGCAATGTGGGGTCTTTTTTGGTTCCATATGAACTTTAAAGCAGTTTTTTCCAATTCTGTGAAGAAACTCATTGGTAGCTTCATGGGGATGGCATTGAATCTATAAATTACCTTGGGCAGTATGGCCATTTTCACGATATTGATTCTTCCTATCCATGAGCATGGTATGTTCTTCCATTTGTTTGTGTCCTCTTTTATTTCACTGAGCAGTGGTTTGTAGCTCTCCTTGAAGAGGTCCTTTACATCCCTTGTAAGTTGGATTCCTAGGTATTTTATTCTCTTTGAAGCAATTGTGAATGGAAGTTCATTCATGATTTGGCTGTCTGTTACTGGCGTATAAGAATGCTTGTGATTTTTGCACATTAATTTTGTATCCTGAGACTTTGCTGCGGTTGCTTATCAGCTTAAGGAGATTTTGGGCTGAGACAATGGGGTTTTCTAAATATACAATCATGTCATCTGCAAACAGGGACAATGGCATGGGCAAAGACTTCATGTCTAAAACACCAAAAGCAACGGCAGCAAAAGCCAAAATTGACAAATGGGATCTCATTAAACTAAAGAGCTTCTGCACAGCAAAAGAAACTACCATCAGAGTGAACAGGCAACCTACAGAATGGGAGAACATTTTTGCAATCTACTCATCTGACAAAGGGCTAATATCCAGAACCTACAAAGCACTCAAACAAATTTACAAGAAAAAAACAAATAACCCCATCAAAAAGTGGGCAAAGGATATGAACAGACATTTCTCAAAAGAAGACATTCATACAGCCAACAGACACATGAAAAAATGCTCATCATTGCTGGCCATCAGAGAAATGCAAATCAAAACCACAATGAGACACCATCTCACACCAGTTAGAATGGCAATCATTAAAAAGTCAGGAAACAACAGGTGCTGGAGAGGATGTGGAGAAATAGGAACACTTTTACACTGTTGGTGGGATTGTAAACTAGTTCAACCATTATGGAAAACAGTATGGCGATTCCTCAAGGATCTAGAACTAGATGTACCATATGACCCAGCCATCCAATTACTGGGTATATACCCAAAGGATTCTAAATCATGCTGCTATAAAGACACATGCACATGTATGTTTATTGCGGCACTATTCACAATAGCAAAGACTTGGAATCAACCCATATGTCCATCAGTGGCAGACTGGATTAAGAAAATGTGGCACATATACACCATGGAATACTATGCAGCCATAAAAAAGGATGAGTTTGTGTCCTTTGTAGGGACATGGATGCAGCTGGAAACCATCATTCTTAGCAAACTATCACAAGAACAGAAAACCAAACACCGCATGTTCTTACTCATAGGTGGGAACTGAACAATGAGATCACGTGGACTAGGGAAGGGGAACATCACACACCGGGGCCTATCATGGGGAAGGGGGACGGGGGAGGGATTGCACTGGGAGTTATACCTGATGTAAATGACGAGTTGATGGGTGCAGCACACCAACATGGCACAAGTATACATATGTAACAAACCTGCACGTTATGCAAATGTACCCTAGAACTTAAAGTATAATAAAAATAAAAATTAAAGAAAAACTTCCAAATGAGATCTTTTTATTTTTGAAAGGAAAAACTGGGGCTTGTTTATATTAACATAATTTTATACAGATTTTATTTTTTTAACGGTTAAATGTAGTTCTGATCAAAGTTGTTTAAATAATCCTTTCACTTTATTTCCAGTTGTCATCAGTGATAAATTTAACACTAGCATGTAGCAAAAATAACAAAAAGAAGAACAAATTATTTATAGTCGGGGATATCTTTCTTACCATTAATCCAAATATGGTTAAGTTTACTTCTTTAAATTATGTGTCAGGCTATAATTTTTCTTTATATGTAATATTTCATTAAAATGTTATGTTGAAATTTTTTTATGAAGATGGATTTCAGAATCAATTGAACTTCTTCACATCAATAATTTGAAAGTAATTATGATTTTGCTAAAGCATACAGTTGTTCTACTAGTCTCTTTTTAAAAAATTAATTTCAAAGTCCCTTCTTCAAAGTTAGATTTCCCCCACATCTGAGTTCATAAATTTCATTGGCGTATGTTAGTCTATTCTCATGGTCTTGTTTATTTCTGTTAGGTTCATGCATGCATTCAAACATGTCATTTGAGTAAATTATTTTCTTTCTTTTTTTTTTTTTTTTTTTTTTGAGACAGAGTCTCACTCTGTCACCCAGGCTGGAGTGCAATGGAGTGATCTTGGCTCACCGCAAGCTCCACCTCCCCGGTTCAAGCGATTCTACTGCCTCAGCCTCCTGAGTACCTGGGATTACAGGCACTCACCACCACTCCTGGCTAATTTTTGTATTTTTAGTAGAGATGGGGTTTCGTCATGTTGGTCAGGCTGGTCTTGGACTCCTGACCTCAGGTTATTCGCCCGCCTCGGCCTTCCAAAGTGCTGGGATTACAGGCGTAAGCCACTGTACCCGGCTAAAAATAGCTTTATTGATGTATAATATACAATAACTACACATACTTAATGTATATAATTTTATGAGATTGGGCATGTGGATATATTCCTAAAGCTATGACCACATGAAGTTAATAAACATATTCATCATCTCCAAAAGTTTCTTCATGTCTTTTTGTTTTTGTTTGTTTACGGGAAAAACAATTAACATAAAATCTACCCTTTTAACAAATTTTTAAGTTTGCAATACTTGAAAGTACTGTTACCTATAGGCATATGTTGTATAGCAGACCTCTAGAATGTATTCACTTTGCATAATACAACTTTATACCATTGAAAATAACTCATTTTCCCCTTTCTTCAACTTCTCATAACCACTACTCCATCTGACTATTTGAATCAGAATCTTAAGGAGATATCTGCACAACACCATGTTTACTGTGGCATTATGCAGAATAGTTAAGATTTGAAAGTAGCCTAAATGTCCATTTATAAATGAATAGATAGAGCACATAACTCTTGAGTATCTTTCTTCTGGAAGCAAGCACTTTGCATGAAGCAGTAGAGTGCTCATTTTGAGCTTATTTTCTGACACCAAAGTTGAAAAGAGGTAAGTCTAGCTCTTTTGGCTTTATACATTAATCAATTTCATGTATTTATTAATATCGACAAGGTTATATTTACATATGAGAGCCTCTCTGTGACTAAAACTATGTTTTATTTGCAACTCCATGTTTTCTGAATAAAACTGTAAAGACATATCTCCCTCCTCTCATTACAGCAACACTGTCATTACACACACACATCCAGATTTTCGTAATAACTCATTTTTAAAGGATTTATTTACTGCTTAAAAATTTTTGGCATATTTCTGTTGAACAATCACATTGATTTTAAATATTTCTTTTCTGGGATTCTAGCTAGTAGTATTAACTGTGCTTAGGAACTAAGAGCTGTAGATTCACCAACATGCAATGTAAGCTTTTTAAATCTCATAATCATCTGGATTTGTGTTGTCTTTATATAATTTGTCATGTTCTTGCTCCATATTATAAGAGTTTGTTTCAACAAGAAATGTATTTCTTTGCTAAATTTGTCCACAATGACTCATGCCTCTAATCCCAGCACTTAGGGAGGCCGAGGTGAGCAGATCGTGAGGTCAAGGAATCGAGACCATCCTGGCCAACATAGTGAAACTCCGTCTCTACTAAAAAAAAAAAAAATACAAAAACAAAAAATTAGCTAGGCGTGGTGGCACGTGCCTGTAGTCCCATCTACTCAGCAGGCCGAGGCAGGAGAATCAGAGATTGTAGAGATTAGATTCAACCCGGGAGGTGAAGGTTACAGTAAGCCGAGATTGCACTACTGCACTCCAGCCTGGTGACAGAGCGAGAGACTCCATATTAACAAAAAAGAAAAAAATATATATATAACATATATTGTATATTATATTTCATATATATTTCATATATAGTATATTATATATTTCATATATATTTCATATATATTGTATATACTATATATTTCATATATTGTATATATTATATATTTCACATATATTGTATATATTATATATGTCATATATTGTATATATTATATATTTCATATATATGAAGTTTTCTTATTTATATATAAATAAGAAATTTTGCAACCGAAACATTTTTTATCTGTTGACTGTAGTATTTTCTAAACAGCTTCTTGAGTTTGATCTGAAAATGACATAACTGATCTCATAGAATTATAGTGTTTTAAATTTGTGCTTACAAAAAAAACCTGAAATAATCTCAGCCCTAAGTTTTTGAGAGGATCAGGTGCTGGTGGCCTGGGTGCCACCCTTGTTTTATTTTATAACTTTATCATATAGACAAAGTATTTTGGCTGAGGAAGAAAAGCACACTGAGAAATACAAGTCCAATTTGAGATGCTCCTCATTTATCGAACCATTATCTTGCTTAGAAGGATAGAAAATATTTTATATTTTAAAAATGTACTTAAAAAACTAAAATTGTTAAAAATGATATATATTTTATGTTCATGTAATGGCTACAATTATTTTAAAAAATAATTTTCTAGAGATGTTAAGGTTCTTTATGTAAATTTTTAAAGTTAATCATTTTCACATATTTTTTCAAATAAACATTAAGTGGTATTTTGAAAATACAAATATACTTCATAATTCCATCATAAACAAGAATCTGAGTAATTGTTAATACCAATTGGCAAAATTCAGTCATCCAATATGTTCAACAACATACTCTATACAGAAATATCCAATACTAAACATTACTATTATTAATAAACATATAAACCATGCATTCTTTACAAACATACTGTGAAAAATTAGAGGGATTTAAATAAAACTAACCAATAGACTTTGTACATACAATTATAATAAAGAAGTTTGCTAACTGAAGTGCATCTAAAATAATAATCATACCATTTGATTGTTTCAAGGAAAAGGTCAACTTGAAGTTCTGTGAGACCCCAGAAGAGAGTTTTCTAGATGCTAGTGCTATGACTTAAATTTTGTATGTCCAGATAAAACAAAAATTATTCAATGTAGACATTTTACAAAGGGAAGCACACAATATTGCCCAAATATTATTATAACTGTTACAAAATTTTGGTGGTTCTTAGAATCATTTAAAATATATTACTGTAAAAATTTACATTTATATTTAATTATTTGTGGCTCACCTGAAAGTCATATCATACCCAGTTTGAGAGCTTTATGATATTTATCATTTTACATAGATAAGAAGTAGTTTAAAAGAGAAAAGTGATGAACCTTTTACAAGCAGGATATTTTAAATGTTGTATGGAGAATTTGGGTATACACAGACATCCTCAATGAACCACTGTTTCCACTGGAGTTTAAGAAATATTTGCTTTGAGTGGGTGTTTGTCACACTGAAAAGGAAAGTAGCAAAAAAGGTAGAGTATCTTTAAACTCTACTAATTATAACATGGCCAATATATGTTCATCCTGCTTTAATGTTAACAAAGTGGTTTTATTGTTATTGTGTTTTTTTTTTTTTTTTTTTTTTTTTTTTTTTTTTTTTTTTTTTTTTTTGAGATGGAGTTTCGCTTTTGACTCCCAGACTGGAGTGCAATGGCGCGATCTCGGCTCACTGCAAACTCCTCCTCCCAGGTTCAAGCAATTCTCCTGCCTCAGCCTCCCGAGTAGCTGGAATTACAGATGCCTGCCACCATGCCCAGCTACCTTTCTTTTGTATTTTTAGTAGAGACGGGGTTTTGCCGTGCTGACTGGGCCGGTCTCCAACTCCTACCTCAGGTGATTACACCCGCCTCGGCCTCCCAAGCGCTGGGATTACAGGCATGAGCCACTGCACACGGCCAGTGGTTTGTTTGTTGGTTAAATAACATATAGGAGCCCTAGAAAATTCTTGTGAGGCAGGTGCTTGCTTTATAGAAGAAGAAATAGCCTTAGAGTAATAATTTCACTAAAATTGCATAACTCATAAGATTAAAAAATACTCTAAAATCTTAAAGTTGTCTGAATTCCATGTAACTTCAAGTTCGTTAAATACAGCTTGGTGGATTATATAAATTATCAATAAATAAGCAAAAATAGTACCAACTATTAAGTATAGAGTATTCTGAAAAAGACACTTTTTTTTTTTTTCGGAGACGGAGCCTCGCTCTGTCGCCCAGGCTGGGGTGCAGTGGTGCGATCTTGGCTCACCGTAAGCTCCGCCTCCCAGGTTCACGCCATTCTCCTGCCTCAGCCTCCTCCCGAGTAGCTGGGACTACAGGCGCCCGCCACCACACCCGGCTAATATTTGTATTTTTAGTAGAGACGGGTTTTCACCGTGTTAACCAGGATGGTTTCTATCTCCCAATCTCATGAATCGCCCGCCTCGGCCTCCCAAAGTGCTGGGATTACAGACTTGAGCCATTGCGCCCAGCCGAAAAATACACTTTTTATTATTCAACTCATAGGGAAAAGCAGAGTGATTTTGGTTCCAATTAAACAATATATTTTCTAGTAGATAATACTATATAATAAATAGCTCTCACCTACATACAATAGGTCCCACAATTTAGGAATATTTCATTGTACATTGACTGGTGTATTGCCCTTTCCTGAAATTAGTCTAGATAATACCTAAAATATTTTGTTGATAGACTGAGTGATAATACTACAAAAAAGTTAGCATTCTGTATATACGTGTAATATACATGAAATACATATGTATTACACACTTTAAATCTTATAAAATAATGTTAAAATCCAAATACATGTTTTGTTCTGATTGGTTTTAGACAAACTACTCAGCATTTTCAACCATTGTACAGGAAAATAATGGAATCTTAAGAGTTCATCTTGTCAAATTTCCTGTTACAATTCTTTCTGCTTTACCTTTAGTTACTTGGATTAAGCATCTTTTAGATTTGTCTTTAAATTAACAGACGTTATCTTCCTTTCCATATTAATGCATCTAACGACAGGAAATTCATTCTATTTCTTTCTGAGCGCTGCCACATTCTCTGCCCTGACTATGGTTTTCCAATATTTCCTTCTTCATCCAAAAGGGGAAATATTGCCTCTCTGAGACAAGATGAAATATTCTTCCCTATCAATTCACAGAATCATAACTTCTGATAACTTCCTAAATCATTCTTCATCAGTGAAAACAGTCACAAAACACACACTATTTGCTCTTTCATGCCTACTTGTACATGTGTGTCATGAATTTTGAAAGTGTAGCAGTTTAATGGCCGGCAAAATATTCAGGTTCTCAAAAGAAGATAAATAGTACATGAAATTTAAACACAAGAACTCATAGAATTTTTATTAAAAGCATATTTCTAATTTAAAAATATTTTATATTACAGTTCTTATTTTCAAGATAATGATTATCACAGTTGCAACCATTATCATTTTTTATTCATTTTTAACTTATCAAGTTATATAATCATTTATACCTCCATTTCTTTTTGTGTTGCTTTTTATTACCCTACTGCTTTCTAACCATAGTTTAAATACAGTCTTCCAATAGTAAAATAGAAAAATTCAGAAGTTGCAAATTCGTAAGTCCCATATTTTAAAAGAGGACTTACATGGATCATAAAACATTTCACAGGTTGTATTGAAATACAATAGTATGTTTATGTTTGCTAGTGAAAGAAATTTGAAGGAACACAAAACCAAAATCCAGAAGTAGAAAACAAAATAAAAAAGCAAGAGAGTACTTATATGGACATGGGTAACTATTTGTGGTTTTTCTCAAGTTTTGAGCTTTAAATTATTCATAAGAAAGGCTTTTAGTAAAGATTCTAAATGGAAGAGTGTTTCTGAGGATGGCCAATACTTTTTAATTTTTGTTTAAGAGGGGTCATTATGTCATCCTGACATTATTATTCTAGCTGCAGCATTTCAAAAATAAAGAAAGGACATTTTTTAACAGCTTTCCAGAAAAGGAAGTTTGAAAATCCCAATATAAGGTTGTGTTTTTCAATGGCAATACCTTTTTTTTCAGAAGTATTTTGTCAGTTATCTTGCGCTATACACAGATGGCCGATTATTCATAGGACTTGATAAAGCAATAGATTATGTAATGTGAAAATAAAGACAAAAAAACCAAGTGTCTAAATGTCTAAGTTTTTAGGTTGTATTGGCAGATAGCAGAAATCAAAAGAAAATTCAAAAAAAAAAAAATAGTAAGAGAAAGCCTCATTCTGGATACAGGGAGAAGGACATAAAATTCCATGTAGGTAATGACCAATACAGATATCAACATAACGAGGTTGATTACAGTAAAGATTTCTGTCTGGTTTCTTCATTGTCATATCCCGTGTACTCAGAGCACAGACCATACAATATTTATTGAATGAATAGGTAAATAAATAGATAATGAATAGCTGCTGAGCCTGCTTGATATGAGCCAGGAGATAAAACTAAAAAGAACGAAGGAAATACAAAACTAGGAGACAAAGGTGAACCAAGGTAACAATGATTCCAAGATACCTAAAGTGAACTGAACAAAACTAGGCGATGAAAGAGGAGAAGCTCTGTGGACTCTGAATATCATTATCAGATGATTTTTAGTTACTTCATCTCATTAACATTCAAGTTCAGTTGTGCCTAACTCAAGATCAGCTTTAGTTTACTTGTAACTCCTAAAACAGTCTTGTGGGTATAGATCGTATGGAGGGAAGAGTAGACATAGAAAATATTTGCTTTCAAAGACTAAGTATGATGACCCAGATTGACTATTTTCATTTATAGCTCCAGGGAAATCAAAACCATTCACTGGTTTTTTTACCTAATGAAATGTTACATTTGAGGCATCTCACATACACTGGGAAAAAGCTCAGGTTTACTTAAGGGCTCACACATCTTCTGTGGCATTTCTGGAGTTGAGTAGGTTAAGCAAATACAGTACTAACTACCTGCCATCTTAACCTTTCTGAGATAAACCCTTTGTTTCCGTTACAGAAAGGTTACAGAAGCCTTTGAGTCATAGTTCTCTTACGGGGGCAAAACAAGCTCCAGGAACACAGAACAGTAGTTACTCTCAGGTCACAAAGAACAGCCCCAAAGGGCAAGCTTGGAAAACACACTCCAGCCACTGTGACATGTGGGGAATGACATTTGAGAGGTTTCCCTAAACAGAAAGCAACTCAGGGATTGCTTCTTCCTTCTATTCTGCACTCTGCTTTTCTGCAGGTCAGTGTTAAACTATCTCAGTTTTTGCAGTCATTGAGAAGGAGACAGTATGCCAAGTCATAATACTTTGAAATCTGTAGCTATCATTATTCTATTCTTTGGAATTATTTCTTAGTCCTCTGCAGTGGATGCTGGCCGGGTCCAGTATAGGCCCAATGAATAAGAAATAGAATGTGGATTCTTACAATTTTGGCACAGCTAAGGATTTCTTCAACTATAATGCAAATTCCCTATGGGTGAGACTTGTTCATTCACTTGTATAGCCCTTATTTTTAAAACAATGACACATACTATATATCAAAAAGTATCTGTTGAAGAAAGGAAAGTAGGTAGACCCTTGTGTACTCACAGAACCTTAACTCACAATGATAAGACAGTGAGGTTGTTTTGACTTCATGCTTCATGTTTTACCAGTTCCTTACTGCACGTTATTGCCCCTCCCTATCTATTTTGTTGTTAGATAGGCAAACATATTTGCAATTCCTCTAACTGGTCACTTATAATTGTGATGTTGAACATCTGCTTGCTAAGAGAAGAAACTTACTGCATCCCAAATGCCTACCATAGTGCCTAAAAGAGATGGTGCTCACAAACATTTGTTGAGAGAATAGTCAAATGTGTACTGTATATATCTAAGATGTGTTATTAATGACAATTCACAAATCTGGCCAGTATAGTTGAAAACCCAGTGTTTGCAAAGAATTACATGTGCCATAAGCCAAAGAGTAGTACATGAAAATGCAGGAAACCATACTGTCACCAGTCCTCTGGTGACAGTATGAGTGGGGAACTAAATGTAGTTAAGACAAGCAGGTAAGTAAAAATATGAGGCTTTCTATGCAAACACTTCAGAATGAGAAGAACAGAGAAAAACTGTTAGAAAAACGTAAAGATGGACTGATCATGTTGGGCCGAAGCAGACAGAGACACCTGATTGAAAGTGAAATAATTTAAACTCACCTTCAGCGATTGTGTGGATTTGCATGCAGAGGGAGAGGAAGGGAATTGTGTAATAACAGGATACATTAGTGCCATGCTTTTTCTAGTTCAGCATACCCCAGGAAAACTTTTCTTTTTTCAGATACTCCAATAAACCAAGTTTTTTTTTTTTTTTCTTTAACTTACCTAAGGGCCTTTAGCATGCAATTTTTTTTTTTTTTTTTTTTGACCTGGAGTATACATTGCTTCTCTCCCTTCTCTGCAATTCAACTGGTTTACTTTCAGTTCTCAGCTGAAATTTTCTTTATGAAAAACTTCCCTCTTTTACCTCCCCCCCTTTACTCCAATCACTGCCATCACACTCACTAGGCCAGCTTCTTTTGTAACAAACCTTTGTAGCATTTCATAAATCTTTATGAGACATTTGCCATTACTGTAATTAAATAAATCAATTAATTTTTAATTTGCTGTTTACGGTCTTAATTGTTTTATCACTGGACTGTTAGTTCCACCCTTGAAAATATTTTATCACTCAAATTGGCCACTAGAATAAAAATACTGACATAGAGGGGACTCATTAAATTCTTATTAAGTTACTAAATGAGCATGAGATTTTCTTAAATATAAGTCCAAAGATGTCAGTGTCCTAAAAATGTTAGACTGATTTGAGTCCCACAACATCTGGGGTAAAATTTGACAGTCCACTATGGAAAGCCCTGAGCCTTGTGGCCCCTGTGATGGCCTTAACAACGAACACTGAAAATGCAAGAAACTAAATTAACCTATCTGTATCAGTGTCTTTTCTCCCTTGAGAACAGGCCTTTAACTTCACTCTGTCGCATATGAACAAATGCTAGTGAAGGCCTGAGGTGTGTTTGAATGAAACCAAGCCAGAGTGTCTCTGAGGAAGAAACAGTGCAGTACAATGGAACAAACAGATTTACTTCACCAGAAATAATTTAACTTTCCTTATTTCCCATAGAGCAATGCCTGGACACTTATTTGCTTTATATATAAAATACCTCAAGCTTTCATACAAAGGGTTACCTAAATCAAATAAATAATTTTGATTCCTTCATCAAAGAGAAGTCTCCAGCTCTAGTAAAGCAGACTATTACAACTTGAAAATAACAGCTTACTTGCTTAATTCATAGAAGTTTTTTTTTTTAATAGAAAAATAAAGAAAACAGAGGAACAGAGAAAGTCAAAGTAAATAAAAAGGAAAAGCATACATTTACACTTACATTTGAAAAGCCTCCAGCAACTAACTAGGTAAGTGAAAGGAGGAGACAGGAGCCCGTGTCGGTCCAGCTGTGTGTCCTTCAGTCCTACTTCCTGCCTTCTCCCTGCACCTGCTACACACTAGACCAGATGTAGAATAGACATGTTTGTGTTGATGAAAATCTTCTATAATCTGTACTCTCCAATGTAACAAACCCTAGTAACATGTGTCTAACAGCACTTGAAAGTTGTCTAATATAATGAAACAATTGAATTTTAAATGTTATTTTAGTTTAATTTGAATTTAAATTTATATATCCACCTGGTTGGTGGCCACCATATTAAATAGCATAGCCAGAAACTTTTTCTTTAGGTTTCAATGCTTTTCCACTCCCACTCTACTGACTATTTACACTAATGAAATTTGAACTTTTCTGTTTTATCACCTCACCCCTGCATCATGAGCTTTATGTCATTTCCTTTTGTATCTCCAATATTTATCATAGAGTATGAAAAATATTAAATGCTGGAAAATATTTATCAGGTAAGTGCTGGAGGAGACAAACTAGAAATTACAACTTCTTCAATTCTTAAATACATTTTACTTTACTCAAAAATGTCATTGAGAAAATAGAATGATCATGTTAAGGCAATAGAAATCTTATTGCCTATTCAAAAACAAAAGATACAATTTTGTTGTATAGCTGCTGCTTTAAGGATTATTTTGAAAATATTAGTAAAATCCCCTTAATGTGATAAAATTAGATATTAAGATAACACATAATTTTTAGAGTAAAAAATAAATTTTAAAAGATATCATAGTGCTTACTTATTTAGATTGAGTCTACATATTTATTCATCTGTCAAATAATATTTTATGGATCATGTGTGCACCAAATTGGATAAATTGTAATCCTTCATCTAGTTGAATCCTTCAATCCAGTTGAATTACTGGATAACTGTAATTCCATCTTTAGGAATCTATCCTAAGGAAATCATAAGAAAAAAGACAAAAATCATAGCCTACTTGATACTTATTTTAGTGCTATTTAATTATTAAATTATTATAGGTTGCATTTAGATAATGGTGAAATAAATTATTCTAACACTATGTTGAAAGATAATTCAGTTATTATATTTATAAGCTAAGGTAATAGCAAACCTTATGAATCAACTTGACTGGGCTAAGGGATGTCCAGATAATAATAATAAAACATTTCTGGGAGTGTCTTATAAGGGTATTTCTGAAAGCCCTTGAAGAACCTTGTCATTGCGGGCAGGCACCACAGCATACAATCCATTGAGGGATATTGAATAGAATAAAAAGATGAAGGAAGGGTGAGTTCTCACTCTTCTAATCCTTCAAATATTTGAGCTGCTGGTTCTTGGGCTTTTAGACTTGAGACTCTGGGATTCACCCCAATTTCCCCTCATCCCACTGTCTTCTTGGGCCCGGGAGTTATATCATGGGCCCCAATGGCAATCAAGCCTTTGGACTCAGACTGAATTGCACCAATGCCTTACCTGGTTATTCAAATTGCAAAAGACATATTGTGAGATTTCTTGGCCTACTTGCATGATCCAATTCCCATAATAAATCTCCTCTTACATATGTATTGTTTCTGCTTTTCTTTTTTTAAAGAACTCTAATACATATAATGTCAACAAAATATTAAATAACATGTATAAATAAATTAAACAAATATAAAGTTAAGCCATTGCCAACATTACGTCTTGTAAAAATATGTTTCTCTTTTTTGACAAAAGCCTGGAAGATAATATGTGTTGTTAGGTTAAGAAACACGTGTTGTTATGTTAAGAGTACAACATTTAGAAGGGAAAGTATTTTTCCTTTTATGTATTTGATATGTTGGTAAATATATATATATATTTTATAAAATAAGTCAAAGAAAAATAGCATGTTGAAAAATAAAAAGGACAATAAAATCAAATTTGTGTCAGAAATCTTATGTATGACAGTAATAACAAGTTTAATATAAAAATTATAAGTATCAGATTTCACTCACTCAGCTGATTTTTTAGTGATGTTTTTCTTTTTTCTATCATATGCTTTTGTAAAAATCTGAATTATTAGTTTTTGGGTCATTTTTAGAGGTAGTGTTATTTTAAGTGTGTTTATACTAAAAATTGAAATACAACCAATCCACAATTGTACAGTAACTGCTGTCACCTCAAGCTCACTATATAAAAGAAACTATAACAACACAAAGACAACATGAAATTGACTCTATAGTGTTTCTTTAACAATATACCAACCACAGTGAATAAAACAAATGTTGCGTTCTTTTATCTAAATTGCTAATAGCATTCATGAATCATAATTTTGTTTTGTTTAGCTTTCTAATCTGAAGCTATAATTTGGTATACAAAACAGTTTCATAACAAGTGAGATATGTAAAACCAGGAATCAAGCTTTTAAAGACAGACTCCACTAAGAATTATTTAGTATAACAATTTAAGTCCATAGGCAATGCTACTCAGTGATGAGGAAAATTGATAAACAAGCATAGATGAAGTAATAATAAACAGGTTTTTAATTATCGTATTAGTTTATCTACTCTCTAGTATGGAAAGAATGTGCTCCTTAGATGTAGTTCCATTTGTGGTTAACATTTGTGATTTAATATAATTGATAAAATATCTCAATCATAAAAATCAGAGTTTAATTATAGGTAAACTTGCATAAAAAGAAGTTCATGTTCAATAGGCAAGAAATTAAACATCATTGCAGAGATTAGGGGCAACAAATTGTACTAAGAGGAAAAAAGGAATTTCAGTTTATAAAGGAAAGAACAAATGCACTTTTGCTTATTGAGTGTAGTTTTGTATCACAATCTTCTCAATATGTTAGAAAATTCCCAGAGAGACCATTTATGATGGAACAGACTGAGCTTCACTGAGTTATGTAGGAACTCGGAGATTTGAATGCTGGCTTGATACAAAGACAGGTCAGGTAGTGCTCTTCCTGGGTTGCATTTTCAGGGCTGGGACTGAGATCAGCAAGAATAGAGCATTTAAAGGCCGGGCGCTGTGGCTCAAGCCTGTAATCCCAGCACTTTGGGAGGCCGAGACGGGCGGATCACGAGGTCAGGAGATCGAGACCATCCTGGCTAACACGGTGAAACCCCGTCTCTACTAAAAAATACAAAAAACTAGCCGGGCGCGGTGGCGGGCGCCTGTAGTCCCAACTACTCTGGAGGCTGAGGCAGGAGAATGGCGTGAACCCGGGAAGCGGAGCTTGCAGTGAGCTGAGATCCGGCCACTGCACTCCAGCCTGGGTGGCAGAGCGAGACTCCGTCTCAAAAAAAAAAAAAAAAAAGAATAGAGCATTTATTCAATTACAGTTGCAAAGAAGTGGCAGGTTCTGAAAAATCATACTCAAAAATAAAATGACAATCAATGCAATGAGATATAATTTTGCATCTGCCAATTATTTGTTATTGTTTTATATGAACATTATTTATCACCTATTTTACTCTCACCTTCTCTCTGCTCCTCCATCCTTCAAACCCACTCAAAAACATGCACAATAATGTAGGCTTTATAAGAGAAAAGAAGTCTGCTCGATTTGCTCAGAACCCAAAACTGTGATTAAAATGCATTTAATGTCACATAAATCCCAAACTAGTTAGAACTCTACCAGGAAGCAGGAAGTTCACAGAAGTCATCTTTCTCCAGAGGCTCTAGCCTCTTATGATATTGTTGGGAACCTTTTCTCTCTGGCTGAAAACTACTAAATTTTAATATTTCTTATTCAGAAAAGGTTACCATATGTCTGTATTTTCATCTCTGGATTAGGTGCCTTAAAGGCACACTACCTCATCTAAAATGAGCTACACAGATATAAAGTTTTTTTTTTCTTCTTTTAAAAGAGGAAATTTTATATTTACTGTTAAAAAATATATTTGAATTATCATAAAATAGAAATAATAGGCTTTTTTTAATCATGAAGAAATTATCTAGGGCATCTTGATTATATTATCAGGGAGAAAGAGACAAAGAGAGAAAGAGGCAATATAAAAATATGTGAGATAGTATTGGCATGTAGTAGAAACTTAGTTTTATTTTCCCTATTTAAAATATGTTTTTATAACAAATAGATTATTTTTTGTAATCATTTATGAAAACACAGTTATGTTTTTTCAAAGAAATACATTGAGAAGGCAGAGCCCTTCAGAGCTTTCATTTATTTCCAAGGAGAAATAAAAAATGATACTATGAGATTTAAGTTAAAAGAATATTTAAAGGGTATGGATTATTTGTAATGCTACATATATTTATTATAATGTTCATTCTCTGTGTTTTCCAATAAGTGATAGCAGAAAAAAAAGGAAAAGGTAAAAATGAAAATGAAACATATACTCAGGGAGAAAAGTCGGGAAGATAGTGCTAAATGATACTAAGCCATGCCACAGTAACAAATGGATAAAACACAAGCCATTTAAATTCATCATCCAAATTAGTGTAAGAATGTAATTTTCCTGGCTAGCCTATTTGAAGTGATGAGTAAGGGACTCTTGCAAATATTTCTGGGAAATAGAGTAAGTGCAGCACCAAGCACAGCCTTTTATTTGTCTTATTGTCAGAACAGCTAGCCAACAAATGTCTCATCAGAGATGGCTTCTGATTTTCTCTTCAATTCTACGTTTTGTTTTTCACAGGCTCTAAGAAGATATCAACGCACATTTACTTAAATAAAATTACACAGAAAAAGAGAATAAGAAAAGAAATCAAAACTCTACAAATTACTACTATATTCTTTCAGTCTTCTGTTAGGTGTTCATTTATTTCTTAACGCTAACTTTTGTTCTGTTTAAGTTGTTTATGTTGCCTGTGTGCCCCTTTTATTCTCAAACATTCTGTGGCCAAAATTCAGTCCAAGTGACCACCATGTACAAGGCCCTGTGCTCATTTAGCCTTTCACAACTTTAAAATGTATTTATTTTAAATTTGATTTTGGTTTCTAATTTTAGAACAAAATTTTGTAACCTTCACATAAAACATAGTATTAATTTGTTGTCTTAAGTCTAATTTGTTTTTTGTATCTGTGTAAAAGACCTTTTATTATATTTTTCTCAAAAGAAACACAAGAATATTTTCAACTTTCTATTGTACCATTTTCCTCTATTCCCACATCATTCTAGCCACAATGGTTTCCTTAATCACACCAGGCACGTTCAACATCAGTGTCTAGCACATGCTATTTCCCTATCTGGAATGCTCTAGCCCCAAATATCCACCTGGCATTTCCCTTAGCAGCTTCAGACTTACACAAATGAAAACTTCTTAGTGATACCTTCCTGGACCAATCTCTTTAAAATTGCATCTGGTATACTTCACATCCTACATAATATATTCTATTCCTCATTCTGTTTTTGTTTTTTGTGGTTTCTTTTTTGCAATTTTCACCATGATTTTTTTTTAATGAACTGTGTTTCTTTATTGGAAAATAAGTTTTATAAATGCAAGAATTTCTATTTGATTTATTTATTCTGTTTAGAAGAATGCCTGAAGTTGCTCAATAAAACATATTTAAATGGCCGGGCTCGGTGGCTCGAGCCTGTAATCCCAGCACTTTGGGAGGCCGAGACGGGCGGATCACGAGGTCAGGAGATCGAGACCATCCTGGCTAACCCAGTGAAACTCCGTCTCTACTAAAAAATACAAAAAACTAGCCGGGCGAAGTGGCGGGCGCCTGTAGTCCCAGCTACTCGGGAGGCTGAGGCAGGAGAATGGCGTGAACCCGGGAGGCGGAGCTTGCAGTGAGCCGAGATCTCGCCACTGCACTCCAGCCTGGGCCACAGAGTGAGACTCCGTCTCAAAAAAAAAAACATATTTAAATGAATGAACAAACTTTACTGTGAAATATGGCAATGGAAACAGTTGTGATTTAATGTAACAATCACCTGAAATCAGATGAAGAGTCACATCCTTCATATGCCATTGACTATTTTTAAGACTTCAGACAATCTATAATTTTCATTTTTTTCTGCTATAAAATTCTTAGTTTCCACCCAGAATTGTGGATATAATTTATTTTAGGTTAAAAATACACAGTCCAGATATTAATTTCTAAATATCATTCTAAAGGGTCATTAATTATTTTGAAAAATGATTAATTTCAAGGCTAACACAAGGAAAATACAAGATGACTATCTTGTCATGTTAGAAATTAAAGGAGTTCTAAAAAGTATTAAAGGAGTACTAAAAATTAAAAGAGTACTAAAAAAAAAACAAAAAAACAAAAAACAAAAAAAAAAAAACACAGGCATGGACATGATGACCCAGAATTTTCAATGGCCAAATCTGAGACAATATGACCTTAAAAATTAATAAACCTACAAACCTGTTGAGTAAAATAAAAGCACACAGGTTTATACTGCAAGGTGGAAGGAAGGAAGAAGGAAGGAAGGAAGGAAGGAAGGAAGGGAGGGAGGTAGGGAGGGAGGGAGGAAGGAAAGGGAGGAAGGAAAGGGAGGAAGGAAAGGGAGAGAGAAAGATGTAATTTTAAAAATTTGTCTCTCTCTTGTTCAATCACTAGTCATTAATTAACCTTATTATGGGTCATGAACTTTGAAAAAGATGTGACTTCTGTCCTCAAGTAGATCAATGTGGATTTGGACTGAAAATAATTCCCAGATAATGTGTTCCTATTATAGAAAATACATACCAACAAAAGGGAGTACATTTGCTGATTCCTCTGAAAAACTGACTTCAAGGTATACCAAAAAACATTGGCTTTCCTAATATCTCTTCATTTATAAAGAGAACAGAACAATTGAAAAGTACAATAATAGCAGTTTTAACTTTTCAATATATTTCAAAATGCTCAGTGATGCAAGCAGTGTTTTGAAATAACAAAGTCAATAAAAATTGATGTGCCAAAATTTTAATGTTAAAGTGAGTCATTATAAACATATTTGACATGGTTTGACTCTGTCCCCACCCAAATCTCATCTCAAATTGTAGTTCCCATAATCCCCATGTGTCGTGGTAGGGATCTGGTGGAAGCTAACTGAATCATGAGGGAGGGTTTTTCCCATGCTGTTCTCTTGATAATGAATAAGTCACACAAGCTCTGATGGCTTTTAAGAGGGCAGTTTCCATGCACACACTCTCTTGTCTGCCACCATATAAGATGTACCTTTGCTCTTCCTTTGCCTTCCACCATGATTGTGAGGCCTCCTCAGTCATGTAATAATTGTGAGTCCATTAAACCTCTTTTTCCTTATAAATACCTAGCCTTGGGTATTTTATCATAGCAATATGAAAATGGGCTAATATAATAGGATAGCAAATGTCTCACTAGCCTCTGTAGACATCAATAGAGCTAAAATACCTTGATTAGTTTGAAATACATTTTCATAGCAAAGTTTTATTTAACAACTTACTCATTATTCACTGATATATAGATTTAATTGCACACACCAATTAGTCATCAATAATTATAAAATATTTTAAGGTCTTTAAGCACCACTTTATTTTAAACTTTTCCCAGTTTTAATACTGAAAAATATTAAGTTTAGATAAGTCACCAAAAAATTCAATGCTATAATATTTAATTTAATTATGTCATCACTAATTTATCCAACACTTCAGTTTCATAAGTACATTTATGGAAATCTTAGCTTTGGATTCTTAATCACATAAATTATAGTTAAAACGTCACTTCCCTTACACATAGATGTTTTAAGCAAGCAGTTTATCAAACTAATTTGACAGAAAGTTATCAGAAGGAAATACAGCAAAGAAAAAAGAGTAAACTGGAAATTGAGAGGCCTAAATTTTATCTTTGGTCCATTTGCATAACATTGGAAAATCAAATTTTCTCTACTTCAGAGTTTAAAGGAAATTTAATTAAAATTGTCAAATACCCAGCAGGTATCTAGTTAGTTCTATTTACTATATATATGGTTTTGCTATACAACTATAATATAGTTTTTCCTCCATTGAAGTATCAGCTTTATAATCATTTTTAACAAAAAACTTCACCTGGTCTCTAACGGTGAAGTAGATTTGTCACTTGAGATAAAATGTATTTGGCATCGAATACTGAAATATTTCCAAGATCTTTCCTAATTCTAAAATTTAATGTTCTCTATTGTTCAGATTGTATAGTTTTGAGAAAACATCTAAAACAATTCTGTTTGCATTCTTTCAACTAAACTTCGAGGTTTCTGATTGATGTGAACAGAAGTCACTTTATAAGCTCAAATGCCATGTTCTCTTTTAATGATACTTAAGAAATTGTATTCTACAGTTGTGTTAATTATGTTTCCTCTCAATGGGATTAACCACAAGAAGTCAAGAGCATCTTACACGTCCTTGATTTAAATGATATTGCTTTAATGGTGGATCCGGAGACTCAATAAATGTTAACAATTTGTTAAAGTCAATACAGAGGCAGAGATAATTCAATACTTTGTATAAAAAGAGTTCAAGAGTTAACTGTAAGAGTTAAAACTATGTGCTCTTGTGACTAACTCTAACCTGAAAATACTAAAACCAGATAATTTAATAAAATGTATTATGTGTAAAAAGTAAAAGAGCTAAATATTTCTTAACACTGTGAACACTTGCTAAGAGTCTCTGTTTTGCTTTTCCATTTGAAATTGTATAGATACTAGCCTAGAGCTATTCCAGTATGAATCCTGGGCAAATGGAAACTGAGCACATTAAAGATCCTTTATTCTATGTATTTCACCTTCACAAAGGAAGAGACTTTTATCATAAGGCCAATTAGGTAAAAATTCAAGAATAAGGAACAGAAGATGCTATAATTTGGGCATCATATCTGTTTCTGAGGTTCGTTAAAAGGCAATATGAATAAAGAAAATATTAAAGCTAACATACATCTTTTTATAAAAATGGAGGAACTGTACAGGTTACTTAAGGAAATGCAATAATTTACCTTTTATTAATTTTAGAAAAAGTATCATAAATATTTAATATAGTGTCTCCCTACTTGCACTATATTTTTAATATAATGAAAAATGCATTTGAACTAATTGTCATTAGAGACTAATTTTTTCAATAAAATATTAAAATAAATTTCATTAAAATATTAATGCTTATTTTTCTGTAGTGATATTATGGTGATCCCATTTAAATAAGTGTGTTACATTTGTAATCAGTAAAATAATATTACATTTTAAATCAAATATAAACTTAAGAAGTAGCTAAGATTTTAATTTAAGAGATATCAGTACAGTAATGGGAGGAAGTGAATTAAAATTAAAATGAGCCATTATTTTTTGAGTTCACAATTAGGAATATTAATTATGATGAAGATTTACTTGGAATATTTTTATCTAAATAACTTTAATTCAGTATTGGACTCATACAGAGAAAAAAATAAAAATAAATTGTAGCCACAACCAAAAAAGTACAAACTGAGCCTGTCTTCCAACACCATTTATCCTCATTTATATGTAAGCATTTATTCAGTCAGCACATACTTATTGAATGTTATTTATTGTTAGTTATTGCCTTAGATGCAAGAGTTTAAATACCTAAATCAGATTTTTTATCTTAAACTGTTGACAGCAGAAGATTGGTTGAAAGAACAGTCTCAAAAATTAAAGTGATTGATTGATATAGGAAGTGCTCTCAGAGCCTAGAATGAATAATAGATGAAAAACTTTACTCACGAGTTCTCTTTCATGCATATCCTGTGGGATGCCACTTCATACAGTTCAAGCCCTATTTCTGGCCATTTCCCAAAGAAACTAAGGTTTTGCTTTGACTGTTCCCTCCCATTGGAATGCCTGTTCACTCTTTTCTTCCACATTCAATCCCATCCCTCTTTACATTAAGTCCCATTTCCAGTGCTACCAACTTCATGAAATATTCTGTAGACTTCACTTCCTTCCAAACTATTGCTTCCCCACAGATCTATCATCAAATTATTGCTGCTTCTCTAAACTGGCATTTCATCTGTACATCCCTTAGGTTTCCTCACTGTGTAGTTGAAACTTTATTTGCATAAATTACTTCATCTATGTAACGACCATGAAAATGTGTCACTCAGATCTACTGCAGGGAGAATATTTGAAGGCTCCACCTGCTGCCCTCCTAAATTTATCAATGTGTCCATGCAATGACTGTGCTTCCCACCTTCTGCTCCCAACCATTGACTGGGCAGAGCACTAAGAGAGGTTTGTTCCTGCAAGATGGGGAACTGTTCTGGTAGGAAACAAGCTGGAGAACTACATTCTGCCCTCTCTGAAAATTTCTCAGAACTGTGCTGCAGACCAAGATTCTTCCTATACAATCCTCCTTCACCTCACCTTTTCTTCACAGCTATCAGCACTGCAGTATGGTGTAAAGGTTTCCCCTCTTTCTCATGCTTGCTCCCCTTTATTCCTCATGAGCCTTTTTCTCAATATAGTTCTTGCCTGTATAATTTTATCTTATCATTGGCTTTTCAGAGGACCTGAAGTAAAATGAGTGGAGCCAGGAGTGACACAGGAAGATAGGCAACAAGATGGGATTTGGTGACTTGCTCACATACCAACCCCCATGCAAAGAGGGCAACATCCTGAGTCATATAGCCCCTGAAACAAGGTGACAGAGCAACTGCAGTCACTGCTGGGGACATGGAGAAGAATGACATACATTTGATGAATCCTATAGTTAAAATATATGAAGACACCAATACAGACAAAGGCAAAAAAGTTATCTGGTTATTGCTAAATTGTTTTGATAAGAGACTGAGGTATTTAAAAAGAAGTCAAGACCTAAATGCGAGAGCCAGAGGAGCTCTTTGACAGCTTAAAGTAACTCTTTATTTCCTGAAGTAGAAAATCCAGAAAAGGTGAGCAGCAGATCAAGGATCTAATAGAGTCCCAGCGCTCTAGAGATGTATAAATGTTCAGCCAGGGTAGATCTTTTATTATAAGTTCAGGACTCTGTTTGGGAAAACCAAGGACCCTGAAACATACAAATATTTGGGTGGAATCCCGATGATGCTAGCTCAGCAGATCCCCTTGAAATCTCAGCATGGAGAGGCTGGCAACCCTTCCCTAATAATCACTAGTGTCACTCTCTGCTGAGAGACCCCTCTGCAGAAATCTCTCCATTGTAACAGATGTCTCCCTCAGAAACTGCCCAGATCTCCCCCACTCCCTGCAACCAGGCTGATCTGGGCAAAGTCCCAGCATAACCTGGCCAGGAGCAGGCTGGCTGTAATTAGAGAAGAAATACAATATACAACAAAGGAACTGAAGAAATTAGTTTGCGTGCTTTGGCAGAACCAGGAAAATATCCTAGGTCTGGATTTTCCGAGTGCTTAATTAAGTGGGCCAGCAGTAGCCAGAAGCCACTGACTTTTATGCATGTCTCAGCATACAGGATTTAAGCATCCTGGCAAAACCTCAAGGAACAGAGAATTTTTTTTTCCTTGAGTGAATCTTAAAAGCCTGGAGAACTGACCAACAATGAGTGAAGTAGTGTCTGAATCCTCCTGGCATACTCTAGAAGGAGAAATGAAGAGGCTGAGTGGCCATACTGGAATGAGTACATTATGCAAGAAGAGAAGACGCACCAGAGTAGTATATTCCATTGAAGAGTTCAAAGAACACACGCTTCACTGAAGCCATCAGGAATGTTCTGTTGATAGGAGGATCAGCATCAGACCAAAAAAAAAAAAAGAATGTTTAGTGGTAACTCTGAAGTGTAGACCAGTGCTCACAGCAGGAGAGGTGACTCAGAGTTGGGCTCATTTATATCCAGTGAAATTGTGGGACCCCATGTAATAGAGGTCACATGGAAGTGCTTAAAGGCCAGAAGCCTGGAGGCCTCAATTATCAGCAATGTTAAGCAGCAGCTCAGGGGCCTTGATCTGCAAGAAATTGTGGAAATGATTAATAGAGCATGTCCTCCCTAGGGGCAAAATAAATGAGCAGCCAGCTAAGATCATACTTAATATCTAAAACTAGAAAAAGAGAAGAATGATAAAACAGGAGGCTTTGAGGATAGCTCCAGTACACAATTATGGGCTTTTTCCAAATTGTTAGATCTAGAATCCATTGATTGGAGAGAATGAGAATAATTTGTACCTTAAGACCAATAGCAGTGATGAAAGCTATTTGCCCCATTACTCTCTCCTCTCCCTTTTCCAAGTTTCACCTAAGAAAAAGAGGCCAAAAGAAATCATGTAGGAGCTTTACACTCAAATATATGGAGATAATCTACGTAGTTCAAGGGATAAAAGACAGTGGTCATGAAAATACACTCTTTAGATCTACATGAGTAGTTTCATTGACTGAGAGCTCCAAAAGATTCCCATGTAAATTCAGAATGGCATTTATGCTAGGATCATCCTTCGAGGACTGAGCATGTTAGCGATACTAATTCTGGACATTCCTGCATATGTAGGGTACTTATGGCATGTAACTCTGACTCAAAAACTATCCATTTGCCTAGTCAAACATTCTTAGAACTCTGGAGCAGACTGTGATCCTTTCTATTCAATTTTTCTTCCTTTTCTGTCTTCTTCAAAATTGTCAGACATATACAATGGTCTGAAGGCTCCTCTTGTGTTTTTGAGCTTTCTTCCCTTATCTTTGAAAATATTTTCCCCAATATATCTTTTGCGTATACAATTTTGTCTTGGTTTCTCCTTATCAGAATACTTTGCAGCATAAATTGTGTCTTAAATCCCTTTACATTGAACTGAATATCATGTACAAAATTTAATAAATTAACTCAAATAAAAACATGTGTAATTATTGTAACATATGTAATTAGTTCTATTATCATTACAAATTGTGAGGTGACACAGGAGAACAGTAAACCCAAAAGTTATAAGGTGAATGAATTAAATATTCACAGAGTTCTCGCATTTAAACTATTGGAAGAAGTTAGGAGAAAATTCAGAAATTACTTTAAAAGTGGTAAATAGTTTAGAATGTAATCAGTGCTACTTAAAAAATATATAAAACTCAAGAATTGACTTTCTGACACTGAGGAAAATTATGTTAAAATGTAGATCTCCTAGAGACATAAGACATTATACATGGAGTTATTTAGATAAAGTCTAAAAGGATGTCTGTATGATAACATCCAAAAAGATCTCTACCTATGGTGTCATGAATTTATTAGCAAATGTTTCTTCAACCTCAAAGATTTTGAAAATGGAGGAAAAAAATTATTACTGAAATGACATGCTCAGCAGCTCTTTATAGAAGAGGTTTTAATGCTGCAAAATCTGTACCGCCATAGCTACAGGGTACTGCCAGGCAGAACGTGAAAAATTGCCTTTAGTAATTAACAAGTATTTATTAACTTTAGCAACCCTAGTATGCATAATTATAATTGCATAGATATTGAGTGCAGCAAATTTAATAGTGTTATTTCAACATAATACACTGTATATTTATATATTACTATTTTTTATTGTTAGACTATTATTTAGTAAGGTGTTTGAGAGATTTTTATTTGTTTTGTGTTTATGTGTGATACAGTAAACCATCTGAGTATTACTCTTTCTACTAACATGAAGTTTAATTCTAAATAGATCTTGATAATGCCAAATAATGACATATCTTATAATTTCAAAGTAGATACTTCCAAAAGATATTTGTTATTACAAAAATAATTTAGCTGAATTGAAAATAAAAAATTTCATTGAGAGTTAAACAAGTTTTTAAATATAAATTACATATAAGGAATTACATCCACTTGAGGTAGATGACATGATGAATTTTGACATTTGTATATATTCATGAAACTACCACCACAATCAAGATATACTATAATTGCGTCATCTACAAAAGATTCTTCATTCCACTTTGAAATCCAGTTGTTTCCCCATTCCAGCCTCAAGAAACTACTAATCTGCATTTTGTCACCATAGATTATAATATTTTCCATTTTTTTAAATGTATATAAGTGAAAATATACAGTATATATTCTTTCATGTGTGACTTCTTTCATATTGTATCATGATTTTGAGGTTCATCTATGTTTCTGTATCAGTATTGTCTTCTATTCAAATTGAGTAGCAGATAATTGTATGGACAAATCAAGTTGAATTTATCATATACCTTTAGATGGACATCTGAGTAATTTCTAGCTTTGGGCTATTGTAAATAAAACTGTAAAGAATATTAATACATGTCTCTCTCTCTCTATATATATATATACACACACACACACACACACACATATATATATATATAATTTCTCTTGGTAAATAGCTAAGAATAGCTGGAAAGCCTAAACTGTGGTGTAGATATGTCTGAAAACTTTAAGAAGCTAATGATATTATCTTATATTCTTACCAATGATGTACAATTGCAGTTGCTCCGAGTTTTGATAAACGCTGGATATTTTCACTCAAGAGTTTGAATTTGCATTTTTCTGACAACTACGGATTTAGAGTATGTGCTTATATGCTAATTGTTCATTCATATATCCTAATTTGCAGAGGGTCTGTTCACATATTTTGCACATTTTTTTTGTCTATGTTTGGTTGTTTTTCATGTTTAATATGCCTTACTGAGTGGTAAAACATATATATATATATATATGTACAGATATTCTGTATAGAAAACCCATGTCAGGTATATATTTTGTAAACATTTTTTTCTAAACTGAATTGTCATTTTTGTTTCCTCACAGTGTTTCTGGAAGACTTTTTTATTTTAATAAGGCAAGATTCATGCATTTTTTGTTTTCAGTTTATGATCTCTGTGTCTGTGGCCCCATCGAAGAAGTCTTTGCTTTCATCAGTGCCATAAAGATTTTCTATTTTTTTTCTCTAGACATTTTACAGTTCTAATTTTTGCCATTAAGACTATTATTCCAACATAATTTGTGAAAAAGATGTTCTGTTTCCCATTAAGTTAACTAGATACCTTTGTTGGAAATTATTTGACCATGTATATGTGAACCTGGGTTTAGAGTCTATTTTCTTCTCTATAGATTTATAGGTCTATCTTTATACCATTAACAGAGCCTTGATTTTTGTATGTTTTTATTAAATCTTGAAATCAAGTGCAAGTTCTTCAATTTTGCTCTCTTTTTCACTGTTTTAGGACTTCTGGAAAATCTGTATGCACATATAAAATTTAGAATCGGTGCCTGAATCCTACAGCTGGTTCTTGGCTCCAGACAGCACTTTGAGAAGGGGTAAGTGAAGAGTTTGAGGGACTGCTCATGCTCACTCCAGGGCCTCTGGGATCCTAGCTGCAGGGACCTCATCCCCCCATGGATGTATGAGCTAGCAGGGAGAGTTCCCAAGAGATTAGACAGAGGTGGAGCTGCAGCAGGCACAGAGGCAGGGACCTTTGAGTACAGGTCAGCTCTAGTGAAACATAGTCATAAGTGTCCACACCCTAGTACTTCTCCTCTCTGAGAGGCTCTGGGTTCAGCTAACCACAGGGAAAAAGCTAGCTTGTTTCCCCATGGGACTGGGGCATCTGTCCTGCAGGACTGCCTGCCCATCAGCCCCCCTTAGGGATCTTGCCTGGCCTCCCCTTAGGTGCATGTACACAGTACATCATTGGCTCTCTCATTGCAGCCTCTCTTAGGGATCCTGCCTTAGGAGCATGTACACAGTACATCCACCCCTTAGGAACATTTACACAGTACAGCGTCTGCTGCCCAGCCTGGGTGCTTTGCTACACACTTCAATGCATTTGGATCTCTCACTGCACGGGAACCCAACCCTGTGCAGCTGAAGGAGGAACCCCAAGGCTATGGCCTGTGGCTCAGGAGTGCTGAGCTGGGATCTGGCTCCCCACTGAAATGGATGAGGATCTCACACTCAGAAAACTAAAAAGGTTGAATTGCACAGTTTCCCAGGCTGGTGTGGGATCCTAGCATGCCTCCTTTCATAGCGTTAGTCTAGTAAGAGAGTGGCCTATCTCCCTACCAGACCTCTTCCCACAGGACCCGGGGCCCAAAAGACCTAACAACAACAACAAACTGTGGGAACAGTGCCAGTGATCTCAGGTGGCTTCCACAAGGTCCATGAACAAACCTACTTAACAGGTCACCTATCTCCCCTTCGTACCACAGAGCGCAGCTGCAAAGGGGAAGATACACAGACGAACCTCTTGGCTAGCAGTCTAGCTACAGCCCATTGCTCTCAAGCGCCACCCACTGGATCGCAGCCAAAATTACACCAAAAAAATAAGTGCTAATTTGCCCCTCTGAGAAACCAGGAGCAATAATTCAACAACAAAGACCCTGAGCAGAGCCTTTACTCTCTGAAAACTTCCAGAAATGAAGCCAACTGACAATATTCAATTTATACCACAATTAAAGGTATACAAGCCATCCCAGATAAGAAAGAATCAGCACAAAAACTCTGGCAACTTGAAAAGCCAGAATGTCCCTTTACCTCCAAAGGAGCTCAGTAGCTCCCCAAACAATGCTTTTTTAACCAGTCTGAACTGTCTGAAATGACAGACGTGGAATTCAGAATCTGGATGGCAAAAAGCTCATTGTGATCAAAGAGAAAGTTGAAACTCAATCTAAGCAATTCTGAACAGTTATTCAAAGCTGAAAGACAAAATACTCATTTTAAGAGAGACTCAAATTGAACTTCTTGAGGTAAAATATTCACTAAAAAAATTTCATAGTACAATCAGAAATATTAACAACAGAATAGAACAAGCTAAGAATCTCAGAGCTCAAAGATCAATTTTTCAATGCAACAGACAAAAATTTTAAAAAATAAGGAAAATTAGCAAAACCCCCAAGAAATATGGGATCATAAAGAGACCAAATTTATGACTCGTCACCATTGCTGAGAGTGATGAAGACAGAATAAGCAACTTGAAAAATATACTTGAGAATATAGTCCATGAAAATTTCCCCAATCTTGCTAGAGAGATAAATAAGCAAATTAGAAAAATACAGAGAATCCCAGCCAAATACTACACAAAATGAGCCCAAGGCACATAGTCATCAGATTCTTTTCAATGCAAAAAAAAAGAATCTTAAAGGCAGCTAGAGAGAAGGGGGCAGGTCACATACAGAGATAACCCCATCAGGCTAGCAGAAGACCTCCCAGCAGATATCTTACAAGGCAGAAGTGATTGGGGGCCTATTTTTAGTGTTCTTAAGAAAGAAATTCCAACCAAAAATTTTATAACCTGCCAAACTAAGCTTCATAAATGAAGGAGAAATAAAATCCTTCTCTGACAAGGAAATGCTGAGGGAATACATTTCAACTAGACCAGCCTTACATGAGGTCCTTAATGGAGTGCTAAATGTGGATTTGAAAGAGTGACACCTGTGACCACAAAGGCACAATTAATCATGTACCCCACAGGCACTATAAAGCAATCACACAATCATGTCTATGTAACAACAAGCTAACAACACGATGACTGGAATAAAACTGCACCTATCAATAACTTTTAAAATAAATGGGCTAAATTCCCCACTTAAAAGCCATAGAGTGGCAGGCTAGATAAAAAGACATGACCAAATCATTTGTTATCTTCAAGAGACCCATCTCATATGGAATGACATACACAAGCTTCAAGTAAATGTGTGGAGTAAAATCTATTTTACAAATGAAAAACAAGAATGTTCAGGGTCACTATTCCCATATCAGATAAAACAGACTAAAAACTAATGAAACATTTAAAAACGTAATGAAGATTATTATATAATGATGAGGGATGCAAGCCCAACAAGAAGCCTTAACTATGCTACATATATATGCACCCAACATTAGAGCAGCCACACTACTAAAGCAACTTCTTCTTGGCCTACGAAAAGACTCAGACAACTACACAGTAATGGTGAGAGACTTTAACATTCCACTGACAGTGTTAGACACATCATTGAGGTAAAAACTAACAAAGAAACTCTGGACTTAAACTCAACACGTAACAAATTGAACCTAATAGTCATCTATATAACATTCCACCAAACACCTACAGCATATACATTCTTCTCATAAGCACATGGAGCATATTCTAAGATTGATCGTGTGCCTGGTCATAAAGCAAGACTCAATAAATTCAAAAGAATTAAAATTATACCAAGCACATGCTTAGACCACAGTGTAATAAAAATAGAAATCAATACCAAGAAGATCTCTCAGAACTACACGAATATATGGAAATTAAACAAATTAATCCTGAATAATTCCTTGGTGAATATCAAAATAAATGTAGAAATAACAAATTATTTGAAAGTAATGAAAATAACAACACAACACATCAAAATATCTGGGATACAGCCAAAGTAAGTGTTAGGAAGAAAGTTTATGGCCCTAAATGACTTCAATCTTGAAGCTAGAAAGATGTCGAATTAACAATAGAGCTTTGCATCTAAAGAAACTTGGATAAAAGAACAAACCAATCCCAAAGCAAGTAGAAGAAAAAAACCCTAAAATTAGATAATAACTTAATGAACTTGAGATACAAAAATCCATTAAATGGACCAATGAAAGCAAGACTTTGTTCTTTAAAAAAATAAATGAGAGACCCCTAGTGAGATTAACAAAGAGAAAATTCAAATAAGCAGAAATGACAAAGGTGATATTACAGCTAATTACACAGAAATATAAAAGATCCTCAGAGACTACTATAAACAACTCTATGCCCCCAAATAAAAAAAAAAAATACATTAAATGGAAAAATTACTGGAAGCACATAATCTCCCAAGTTTGAATCGGGAAGAGATTGAAACATTGAATAGACCAACATCAACTTTCACGATTAAATCAGTAATAAAGAATCAACCAAAAAAAGCTCAGGATAGATAGATTCACAGTCAAATTCTACAAGAACTGATGCCCATATTATTTTATGATTCCAAAAACCTGAGGAGGAGGGGCTCTTCCTTAACTCATTTAATGAAGCCAGCATTAATGTGATATCAAAATCTAACAGACATAACAAAAAAAGAAAACTTGAGACCGATATCCCTCATGAACATAGATGCAAAAATCCTCAACAGAATACTAGCAAATTGAATACAGCAGCACATTAAACAGTTAATACACAATGATCAAGTGGGCTGTATTCCAGGCATGCAGGTGATATAATTGACTTTTTAATATCGAAAATTCAAACTTGCTAAATTTACTTATTAGTTGTAGTAATTATTTTAATATGAGTTTATATTATAAACTATCATAACATCTTCAAATAAAGCTAGCATTACTTTATTTTTTCTAAACTTTCATATATATACATATATATATATATATATTTGCTTTATTCACCGACTAGAACTTCCATTATATGATTAAATGGAAGAGATAGTGTGGACATCTTACTTTGTTCCTAATATTAGGAGAAAAGCATCCAACATTTTATCACTGGTTTTGTTATTTGTTGTGGAAAAAGTGTTTTCCAGGTAAAGTAATTAAGATATTCAGAAGTTCAGAGGTAAGAGAGAATACACTATGCTGGTGAATCTTCAAAAGGTCTAATAAAGTCAGAGCAGAGAGTATAAAGCAGGGATTGGAGAGATGTGAAGTCAAACAATATTTCCAGACATCAGGGGACTGCTTCAGCATTTGTTCCCTATACAGTCTCTCTACTCGCTTACTTGAATTGTCCCTATTTTTAGTCCCTGCCTTAATTGCTGAACATAACTTGCTTGAATTATTGAACTTACTTCTGGTTCACTAGTTCCTACAAATTATCCCTTTGTTGATGAACCTTGTCTTCACCTATGATCTTTTTTGTATATCTTAGTCCTACCTTGTAAGGTTAGTTCAACCACACAGCTGTTTTCAACTTCTGATCAGAGTCTTTTATCTTCCATTTGTCCCCATGATGCAGATGTAGCCTATGGTGAAACGAAAGAAGTATTAATAAAAAGGAGAAGTAATTTGCTTCAAACATATTCTATGTCCTGTATTTTATGCATTGGCTGGTTTTCTAGGCACACCTTTTTCTGGACTCCCGTTAGACAAAATATTCAATGGTAGGCCCATATTTTGCAGTGTGATTCTGTAGTGTAGACAGGGTCAGAGTAATTAATTAACTCCAAATAATCTGCAATGAGTCCCAACGCGAAAGCCATTCTGTCACAACTGGGTAGAACTACAGCTGCTGCCGCACTGAAGAATCCAAATATATTATTTGACAGCTCCAGTAGTGCACTAAATGCATAGACTTTGAAATGATTCACACCTGAGTCTAATAACTCAACTTTTCCACTTATTAGCTTTGTGACTTTGGAAAATACGCCAAGGATTTCTAAATCTGTTTTATCCTTATAAGACAAGTATAAATCATACAGAATACCTGTAGAGCTGCTGTGAGGACAAATGAGATAGTGCTTAAGTTATCATAAATGATTCTGCCAATAACCCATATACCTTTGTGACTGCACCCTTTCTGTTCAGGTCACTTAACTTCCATCTGCCAGCGGTTTTGTCTCTTTGCCAGAGGTGTTTATCTTGCATCTTTGTCTATAGATGTGGAAGGTCAAAAGACCTGGAGAATTATTCTTGGGAGTTACTGGGGTGATCAGACCCAACACCAGGTTGTGAGGGTGATGAAGTCTGGTGGAGTCAAAGGATTGAGAAAAAGACAGTTTGAGAAGTAAAGTGGGATGTGGGGAGCCACCGCTAGTGTGTGGAGGCTGCGAAGACACCAAGCTCTAGGAGAGCACGCTATTTATTGGTAATCCAACAGAAACAGGTGGTGAGAATGTAGAGGTCCAAAGGGCATGTTACATTAAGCACACGATTTACAGCTGTGATGGTTTAACATTTGGTCTGTTACTTGAGATTATGGAGAACAGGTTCTTTCAACTCAAGATACAATCGATCCTGGGAGAGCAAGGAGCAGGAGCCAGCAAGTCTAGACCCATTCCAGAGCCACGAGCCCTGGATTCTATCCAAGCCACGAGGGATTTTATGCCCTGGGCTTAGATTACGGTGCGTCAGGGTAGCCTTCCACCCTTTAGCACAGAGCTTGATGTTCCAAAGACCACAAGAGGTTTTAGACCCTGGACCCCGGACATGTTCCAAGACTCTTTTACATTATGTCAGACATGCAAGTCCTGCCTCAGCTTCTCCCAACACGCCCCCTGCTTATCTTTTTTTGTAAAAGAGAAGGTATCATTATTACTAGCTAATATTATTACTAGCATAAAAGGTGGCCTTTTAACTGAGCAAGGTGATTGCAGGCTGTGAAGCCCTTAATTGCCGGTTGGTGATCCAGCTTCATTTTTCGTAGCCCTTATTCAAACTGGAGTCGCTCTGGTTTGAATGCTTCCCACATATTTCCCCTTTCTCTTTTACAACAGGACCCTTCATCCTAGGAGTTGCAGAAGGATGAAGGTCCGTCTTCTGTAACTTCTTCATGCTGATAAGGGTGATGATATTCCTGCCTAACTATTAGGGTCTCTTGTATTCAGGGTAGAGAGGAGCTGAGTCAGAAAGCACTGGTCCTTTAAGCATTGTGACTCTGGTCGGTCTTCGTTCCATCTTCACATTCAGATTCAACTGGCTCATGGCTTGTACAGGGGGAACCAGGTCATCGTTGGGATCCATGGGTCCCTCCAGTCTCCTGTTCCATAGTTGTGCACATCTTGAGGTCATCCACACGGTTCATTCACCTCCTGCAAAAACACAAGCATACCTCCACCCCCATGTTAGTAAGTCTACTGAAACAGAGGCAAAAATGTTTGTGGCTGTAGCCGGGAGGCCACTGATGAGAAACAGGCCCCTTCTAACAAGGCACAGAGAAAGCAAATTGAAAGCCTCAATTTGTGGGTCCACTAGATACTGTGGCTCGTGATAGATCTTCAGATGTTTGGTGGGCACCCACATAGGCGCCTGATCATCACCTGGAGAGTCACAAGCAAATCCTCGACCCTATATAATTATGTTTCCTTTTTCCCAGCTCTCTGTATGTGACTACATCTTTTTCTAAGGCCTGTGGCATTACTATGAGTTAAAGAATGGAATGCTTGTGCTTCAACAAAAGCTGCAGACACCAGTGCATCCTCCCTTCCATTAAGTTTAAAGGACCAAAAGGTCCTGTTGGAGAGAAAAGAAAGAGCATTTTTATCCTTACCTCTCTCCCCTCTATTCCTTTTATATTTGCCCTTTGAGCTATAGCTGATTTCCATAATTCAGAATGTTCTTGTCCCTGCAAATCTCTTCTAGTCTTTGCTAGTCTCTACTTTTGTACCTCTTTAGGGCACTGCCTTTATATTGCTAGTCTTCATCTACCCCTATCTGTCCCTGTCTTCTCCTATCTATCTCTATTTATCTCTAGCTCTACTTACTTAGCTCTAGCTCTACTTACTGCCTAATGGAGCTGTGAGAAGAAGGCGACCATCCTCCAGACCCCAGAATGGTAGATCCACTGATAGCTTGCATTTGTGCACCTGAAAAAGATTCAGACACTCAATACCAGCCCATGAAAGCAGCTGGGAGGGGAGCTCTACCCTGCAAAGCCATAGGGGTGAAGCTGCCCAGGGCCATGGGAGCCCACCTCTTGCATCACTTGACCTAGATGTGAGACATGCAGTCAAAGGAGATCGTTTGGAACTTTAAGGTTTAATGACTACCCTATTGAGTTTCAGACTTGAATGAGGTCTGTAGCCATTTTGGCCAATTTATCCCATTTGGAACAGGTCTATGTACCCAATGCTTGTATCTCCATTGTATCCAGCTTGCTTTTGATTTTACAGGTTCATAGGGAGAAGGCACTTGCCTTGTCTCAGATGAGACTTTGGAGTTCAATTTTTGGGTTAACACTGGAATGAGTTAAGATTTGGGGGACTGTTGGAAGGGCATGATTGTGGTTTGAAATGTGAGGACATGAGATTTAGGAGGGGCCAGGTGTGGAATGATATTGTTTGGTTCTGTGTCCTAACCTAAATCTCACCTTAAATTGTAATAATCCCCATGTGTCAATGATGGGACCAGGTGGAGGTAATTGAATCATGGGGGTGGTTGCAATAATCCCCATGTGTCAATGATGGGACCAGGTGGAGGTAATTGAATCATGGGGGTGGTTGCAATAATCCCCATGTGTCAATGGTGGGACCAGGTGGAGGTAATTGAATCATGGGGGTGGTTGCAATAATCCCCATGTGTCAATGGTGGGACCAGGTGGAGGTAATTGAATCATGGGGGTGGTTGCAATAATCCCCATGTGTCAATGGTGGGACCAGGTGGAGGTAATTGAATCATGGGGGTGGTTGCAATAATCCTCATGGGTCAATGGTGGGACCAGGTGGAAGTAATTGAATCATGGGGGGGTGGTTGCAATAATCCCCATGGGTCAATGGTGGGACCAGGTGGAGGTAATTGAATCATGGGGGGGTGGTTGCAATAATCCCCATGTGTCAATGGTGGGACCAGGTGGAGGTAATTGAATCATGGGGGTGGTTGCCCCCATCCTCTTCTTGTGAAGTGAGTGAGTTCTCATGAGATCCGATGGTTTTATAAGGGGCTTCTGCCTTCACTGGGCACTAATTCTCTCTCCTGCCACAGTGGAGTGGCGTGGTGGGGTGCCTTCCACCATGACTGTAACCTTCTTGAGGCCTCCCAGCCATGCAGAACCGTGAGTCAATTAAACCTTTTTTCTTTATAAATTACGCAGTCTCAAGCATTTCTTCGTAGCAGTGTGAGAATGAACTAATACACTGCCTTTCTTTCCTTCCGTCTCATGAGTTAGGGTGTCATTAAGAAGGTAAAACCACTCAGTCTTATCTTCTCATATGAAATAAGGGATTTTTTATTTTAAAATTTACAACCTTGTGAAAACTGGTTGAAAAGTCTGTGGAACACTATTGCTTTTGCATTGTGTGATGGGTCTGAAGCTGTCCTAGTTCAGCATGTCTGGAAGTCAGGAAAAGAAACCTGATAGGACGTGAGAGAAAGAGGCTGATTGGAACCCATGAATATAGATGGAAACCCACATTTGTCTCTCATTGTCTCTGTCCCCAGTGCCACACATTATCTTTAGAAAGGTTGGAACTATTTGCCACCGAAGTGTACATGTGCTCATCCAGGAAAGACCTGGCTGTTTTCACACACTCAGAGTGAGTCAAAAGATCAATGAAATGTGCTTGAGCGACATAAATCTCTGGCATTCTAACCTGACCCCTAAGCATTAAAGCTGCTGTTTCACTTCTGTCTTCACCATCTTGTAAATATTTACCTTGTGGCCAACTTTAACATGGAAACACACAGAAGATAATTATGGGAAGTGTTGTTGACATGGTACAAAATCACCACACTTTGTTTACCCTGGCTAGTATTTCTTTCGCTGTCAAAATAAGTTATTTGTGCTGAAATCTTTGTTTCCGAGTGTAGAACCTGCTTAAATAACAGTACCTAAGGTGTAGTAAAAATGAAAAAAAAAAATCATAGAGCAATCTTTCTTGATGATTGTTAAAATAAATATGTGGTCCCTTATCTTCCAAACACTAACTTTTCTGAAACTGCGATGGATGTCGTTTAGGACACATACAAAAATTTTAATGAATGTATTTTATATATATATGTGTGTGTATGTGTGTTAGATGTGTATATATACACACATATATACACACATTTTGATGTGTATATACACACACACAAATATATATATACACACACACACACATATTTAGGTTTTTAACATCCCTTATATTGAGAATATGATTCAGGAAGGGCTTTGAGGTGTAGAAACATCTGAATGTTAAATAAACTAGATGGTTCTGATGAAGATGCTTTAGGTGCTACATTTTGAGGATATCTGATCTAGTATACACAGCTTATGTTCTCTGTAGGCCTTTTAATTTTTATTATATATAATACAACAAATGCTTGAAGTTTCTGGTCTTGGATGAGATATCATTTTTATTTCAACCTAATTCAAAGGATAAGAAGGTAGAAGAAATGAAAATAGGAAAGAAACTTTCATATTTTTCTTGCCAAGAAACATTGGTATGAATTATCTCAATGGACAAACAAATGCACTGTTATCATGTTTAAGTGTTTCATGGTGTTATTTTAAAATATTTACATGCAACAATAAGAGGAAATCTGGGGTCTAACAGTAAAATACTTGAAATTGTTTAGTTAGTTCAAAATATGCACACAAACATAAATATAGCAAATGCATTATTACTTTCTGCATTTGAGAAATATTTTAATTGCTTGGCATTGACAATGTTATTGGCAAGTTTAAAGAGAGAACCCACAAAGCTCTGCAAATTTTGGCAGTCTTCCCTCTCCCTCCCCATACTATACAAATAACCATTACAATCTGTAGAAGACAAGTTCCTGGAAGGAGGCTATAATTAAAACGGATCATTGCCCCTCTCTAAGAGACTTTAAAGGTGAATTTATTCTGCTTTATATTCATGCTAATCATAGTAGCCACAGAAAATTCATTGCTTATAGTTCATGCTTTATTCATCTTTAAAAACTTTTGTTTTCCTATCCCATCTCCTGATGACCCAAACTTTTCCTATGTGACCCCTGGAACTCACAATAGAGCTTCATCAAAGTTATCTGTATCCTAATGTCTTTTCTGAATCTTTCCTTAACTTTATCTAACAGGAGTCTAGCTGTCTTGTGACAATACTGCATTGCATAATGGTACACTTGATAATCTTTTACTGCAAGGAAAGTGCCATATATTGTCCTTAGTTACATTTGTGTAGTACCATTATTCTCTCCTCCCTAACATCTTCCTTTCAAGCTCATTCTGTCAGGCAATATCGCCTACTATCCCACCTTGTTGCTGGATAGCGACCACTTTGGCTTCTCTTTAATTTCTGAATATTTATCTCCCTCTCTTTCCAATCCTTTGGTCTTTTAGGTCTTCAGGCTTTCCACCTCTTATGTACTTCACTTGCCTCTCCTCAAACTACCATGCTTCATTTTTTATTTCCAATTATTTTATAACTTCCAAAATATTAAATTATCTGTTTTCCAACAATTATTTTATTTTACTCACTGCCTTAATTCATTTAGGCTGTTAAAATACCACAGACTAGATGACTTATAAACAACAGAAAATTTTTTTCTCATAATTCTGGAGGTCAAGAAATGTCAGAGCAAGATGCCAGTAGACTCAGTGTTGGTGAGGGTCTGTTTTTGTTGTTTTTTCCAGCCTATTTTTTATTGTTCATTGTAATTTTTATTTCAAGTTCTGGGATACATGTGCAGGATGTGCAGATTTGCTACATAGGTAAATGTGTGCCATGGTGGTTTGTTGCACCTATCAACCCATCACCTAGGTATTAAGTCCATCATTAATTAGCTATTTTTCTTAATGCTCTCCCTCCCACAACCACACCCCCCAACAGGCCCCAGTGTGTGCTGTTTCCCTCCCTGTGTCCATGTGTTCTCATTGTTCAGCTCCCACTTAGAAAGGAGAACATGCAGTGTTTGTTTTCCTATTCCTGCATTAGATTGCTGAGGTAATGGCTTTCTGCTCCCTCCATGTCCCTGTAAAACACGTGAAACTGTTGCTTTTTCTGTCTGCATAGTATTCCATGGTATATATTTACGACATTTTCTTTATCCAGTCTATCATTGATGGGCATTTGGGTTGACCGCCTGTTGCTATTGTGAATAGTGCATCAATGAGCATACACATGCATGTATCTTTGTAATAGAATGATTTATATTCCTTTGAGTATATACCTAGTAATGGGATTTCTGCATCAAATGGGTATTTCTGATTCCAGATCTTTGAGAAATCACCACATCTTCCACAATGGTTGAACTAGTTTACATTCCCACCAACAGGACAAAAGTGTTCCTATTTCTCTGCAACCTCTCCAGAGTCTGTTGTTTCTTGACTTTTTAGTAATCACCATTAGACTGGCATGAGATGGTATCTCATTGTGGTTTTGATTTGCATTTCTCTGATCAGTGATGCTGAGCTTTTTTTCAGATATTTGTTGGCTGCAAGACTATCTTGTTTTGAGAAGTGCCTGTTCACATCATTCGCCCACTTTTTAATGGGGTTGTTTGTTTTATTACTGCAAATTGGTTTAAGTTCCTTGTAGACTCTGGATATTAGAACTTTGTCAATAACTACATTGCAAAAATTTTCTCCCAGTCTGTAGTTTGCCTGTTTGCTCTGATAATAGTTTCTTTTGCTGTGCAGAAGCTCTTTAGTTTAATTGGATCCTATTTGTCAGTGTTTGCTTTTGTTGAAATTTCTTTTGGCAATTTTGTCATGGAATCTTTTCCTGTGCCTATGTCAGGAATGGTATTACCTAGATTTTCTTCTAGAGTTTTAAGAGTTTTGAATTTTACATTTAACTCTTTAATCCATCTTGAGTTAATTTTTATATAAGGTGTAAGGAAGGGGTCCAGTTTCAATTTTCTGAATATGACTAGCCAGTTCTCCAAGCATCATGTATTAGATACAGAATGCTTTCCCCATTGCTTGTGTTTGTCAGCTTTGTCAAAGCTCAGATGGTTGCACCTGTGCAGTCTTATTGCTGAGTTTTCTATTCTGTTCCATTGTTCTGTGTGTCTGTTTTTGTACCAGTATCATGTGGTTTTGGTTATTGCAGTCTTACAGTATAATTGAAGTTCGATAGTGTGATGCCTACAGTTTTGTTCCTTTTGCTTAAAGTTGTCTTGGATATATACGCTTTTTTTTTTTTTTTTGGTTCCATATAAATTTTAAAGCAGTTTCTTTTAATTCTGTGAAAAATGTCAACAATAGTTTAATGGGAATAGTGCTGAATCAATAAATTACTTTGGGCAGTATGACCATTTTCACAATATCGATTCTGCCTATCCATGAGCATGGAAAGTTTTTCCATTTGTTTGTGTCCTCTTATTTCCTTAAGCAGTGGCTTGAAATTATTCTTGGAAAGGTCCTTCACTTCCCTTGTTAGCTGAAGTCCTAGGTATTTTATTCTCTTTGTAGCAATTGTAAATGGGAGCTCATTCATGATTTGGCTCTCTGCTTGCCTGTTGTTGGTGTGTAGCAATGTTTTTGACTTTTGCAAATTGATTTTTTACCCTCAGACTTTTCTGAGGTTGCTTATCAGCTTAAGATGCTTTTGGGTTGAGACAATGGGGATTTCTAGATATAAGATCATGTCATCTGCAAACAAAGACAATTTGGCTTCCTCTCTTCCTATCTGAATACCCTTTCTTTCCCTTGCCTGATTGCCCTAGCCAAAACTGCCACTACTATTTTGAATAGGAGTGCTGACAGTGGGCATCCTTGTCTTGTGCTGGTTTTCAAGGGGAATGATATTACCAGCTTTTGCCCATTCAGTATGATACTTTCTGTGGGTTTATCATAAATGGCTCTTATTATATTGATTTATTTCCTTTCAATAGTTAGTTTATTGACAGTTTTTAACGTGAAGGGATGTTAAATTTTATCAAAGCCCTTTTCTGTGTCTATCAAAATAATCATGTGGTTTTTGTCCTTAGATCTGTTTATGTGATACATTTCATTTTTTGATTTGCATATGTTGAACCTGTCTTGCATCCTGGCTGTTAAGCTAATTTGATCATGGTGGATAAGCTTTTTGATGTGCTGCCATATTTGATTTTCCAGTATTTTATTGAGAATTTTTGTCTCAGTGTTCATCATGGATATTAGCCTCAAGATTTGTTGTTGTTGTTGTTGTTGTTGTTGTTGTATCTCTGCCAAGTTTTGGACTCCTTCCTTTTCAATTGTTGGGAATAGTTTCAGAAAAAAAGGTACCAGCTCCTCTTTATATTTCCGGTAGAATTCAGCTGTGTATCCATCTGGTCCTGGGTTTTTCTTGGTTTGAAGTTTAATTATTACTGCCTCAACTTCAGACCTTTTTATAGTCTATTCACTTTTATAGTCTATTCAACTTATTCCTGGTTCAGTCTTGGGAATGACTGTATATGTCCAGGAATTTATTTCTTTTAGATTTCTTTAATTTATTTGCATAGAGGTCTTTATAGTATTCTCTAATGGTGGTTTGTATTTCTGTGGGGTCAGTGATGATATCCCCTTTACCGTTGTCTATTGTCTATTTGATTTTTCTTTTTTCTTATTAGTCTAGCTAGCCGTCTATCTATTTTACTTTTTTTTCATAAAATCGTCTTCTGGATTCATTGGTTTTCTTGAGGGATTTTGAATGTCTCTATCTCTTTCAGTTCTGTTCTGTTCTTGGTTATTTCTTGTCCTCTGCTAGCTTTGGTGTTTGCTCTTGGTTCTCTAGTTCTTTTAGTCGTGATGGTAGGGTGTCAATTTGAGATCTTCCTAGCTTTTTGATGTGGGCATATAGTGCTATAATTTTCTGTCTTAACGTTGCTTTATCTACATCCCAGAGATTCTGGTATGCTATCTCTTTTTTTATATTTGTTTGAAATAACTTCGTGATTTCTGCCTTAATTTTATTGTTCACCCAGGAGTCATTCAGGAGTAGATTACTCAATTTTCATGTTATGTGGTTTTGTGAGTTTTTAAATATTGAGTTCTAGTTTCATTGGACTGTGGTCTGAGATTGTTTCTGATTTTAGTTGTTTTGCATTTGCTGAGAGATGATTTATTTCCAATTATGTGATTAACTTTAGAGTAAGTGTCATGTGGCACTGAGAAGAATGCATGTTCTCTTTTGTTTTGGCAAGGAGAGTTCTGTGGAATCAGTTTCACTTGATCTAAAGCTGAGGTCAAGTCCTGAATATCTTTGTTAATTTTCTTGCATATCTTTAACTTTCCTGAATATCTTTGTTTACACACACACACACACACGTACACACCCAACTATCCATATATATACACACACACACACACACACATAACAGTTAACTTTCATTGTTGAATTGGCTCTTTTACCATTATGTAATGCCCTTCTTTGTCCTTTTTTATCATTGTTGGTTCAGTCTGTTTTATCAGAAACTAGGATTGCAACCCTTGCTCCTTTCTGTTTTCAAATTGCTTGGTACACATTTTTCTGTCCTTTTATTTTGAGACTATGTGTCCTTGCATGTGAGATGAATCTCTTGAATACAGAACACTGGTGGATTTTGACTTTTTATCCAACTTGCCATTCTGTGTCTTTTAATTGAGGCATTTAGACCATTTACATTTAAGGTTAACATTATTACATGTGAATTTGATCCTGTCATCATTATTCTAGCTGGTTATTTTGCAGACTTGTTGATGCTTATGAAGTTTAGTTTAGCCAGATATAGAATTCTAGGTTGGAAATTATTTTAAGAATGAGAAATATTGGCTTCCAACCTCTTCCGGCTTGTAGGGTTTCCACTGAGTGGGCTGTTTGTCTCATGGACTTCCCTTTATAGGTGACGTAGCCTTTCTCTCTGGCTTCCCTTAACATTTTTTCCTTCATTTTGACCTTAGATAATCTGAAGATTGTGTCTTGGGGTTGATCTACTCATGGAATATCTTACTGGGGTTTTCTGGATTTCCTGAATCTGAATTTTGGCCTTGCTAGGATGGGGAAGTTCTCCTGGATGATATCCTGAAGTGTGTTTTCAAACTTGTTTCCATTCTCCCCATCTCTTTCAGGTACTCCTATCAGTCATAGGTTCAGTCTTTTAACATAATCCCATAGTTCTCAGAGGGTTTTTTCGGTTTCCTTTTATTCTTCTATCTCTAATTTTGTCTGCTTGTCTTATTTCAGCAAGATAGTCTTCAAGTTCTGATTTCCTTACTTCCACTTGGTCTATTTGGCTATTGATAGTTGTGGTTGTGTTGTGAAATTCTCATGTTGTGTTTTTTAGCTTCATCAGGTCATTTATGTTCCTCTCTAAACTTGTTATTCTGGTTAACAGCTCCTGTAATGTTTTATCATGCTTCTTAGCTTCTTTGCAATGAGTTAGAACATAATTCTTTAGCTCAGCAAAGTTCATTATTACCCATCTTCTGGAGACGACTTTTGTTAAATCATCCATCTCAACCTCAGCACAGCTCTGTGCCCTGCTTGGAGACGTGTTGTGATCATTTGGAGGAGAAGAGGAAAAGTAACACTCTGGCTTTTTGAGTTTTCAGCATTTTTGCATTGTTTCTCATCTTCATGGGTTCATCTACCTTTGATTATTGAGGCTGCTGAACTTCAAATGAGGTTTATGTGGGGTATTTTTCACTGATGCTGTTATTGTTTTCTGTTTGTTTTTCTTTTAGCAGCCAGAACCCTCTTTAGATTTTTTTTAAGTTCTGGAGTACATGTGCAGGATGTGCAGGTTGGCTACATAGGTAAATCATGGTGGTTTGCTGCACCTATCAATGCATCACCTAGGTATTAAGCCTAGGTGCTGCAATTTGCTGGGGTCCACTCCAGGGTCTCTTTTGCCTGGGTCCCTCCCTTCCCTGGAGGTATTACCAGTGGAGGTTACAGACCAGCAAGGTGGCAGCCTGCTCCTTCCTCTGGGACTCTGTCTCAGAGGGGCACTGATCTGATGCTCACTGGAATGCTTCTGTATGAGTTATCTGGAGACTGCTGTTGGGAGGTTTCACCCAGTCAGGAGAAGCAGGGCCAGGGACCTGTTTCAATAAGCAGTCTGGCTGTCCCTTGGCGAGAGCAGGTGTGCTGTGCCCTTGCCTGGGATACAATGCTGCAGCCGCCCCTCCTAGGGGATCCTCTCAGTTATATCAGAGTTCTGCCCATAGACCCCTGGCTGGGGAATGCTGAAATTCCCACAGGTGGGGCCTGCTTGGTGAGGAGGGATGGATCTGGTCTCATTTAAAGAAGCAGTCTGGCCACAAACGGGCCTAGTGTCTGTGCTGTGCTTAGGGGGAATTGCTCCTGGTCCAGACCACCCAGTGTCACTGGACCACCAGCAGGGGAAAATGGCTGACTGGAGCTGCAGTGATGGTGGCTGTCCCTCCCACCCATGAGAACTTGGTCTTCTTAGGCAGTCACCAGCCTGCTGAGCTGGCCAGTGAGGATTCCAAGCCAGTCGTTTTTAGCTTGTGGAGTTCGGTGGGAGCAAGACCACTTGGCTCCTTGGCCTCAGCCCCCTTCCCATGGGAGTGGATGAATCTCCTGCTTCACAGAAGTTCTCAGAGTTAGAGGATGCAAGTACTCCTGTGTCTCAGTGCCTGCCCAAACAGCCACCCACCTGAGCAGCCGCTAAGTCTTCCCAACTCTGTTCTTGAGACACAGGGCCCAGTGGCATGGGCTTAGGAGGGGACCTCCTGATCTACTGGCTGCAAGGATCCATGGGAAAAGTGTGGTTTTCATGGAGCGGTATCACAGTCCCAGTGAAGGGTCTGTTTTCTAGTTCACAGGCAGATGTCCTTTCATTGTAACCTCACATAGTAGAATGGAAAGAAAGCTCTCTGTAGCTTCTTTTATAAAGGTGCGAATTCCATTCATATGAGGCCTTCACTCACCTCTCACTCTCACCTCTCAAAGACCCCATCTACTATATTATGACATTAGGGGCTAGTCTTCCACATATTAATGTTGGGGGTATGGAAACATTCAGTTCATCGCACTCGCTTTAATAACCCAATTCTAAAAAAGTTTCTTGATTGGCACTTTCTGGTTACTGATTTTTCTATTGCCTATTATCTTCCTCATAATCTTATTTTATATTGTGGTTTATATTCAATGATCCTTTAATAACATGAATTATATTCACCTATTTTTCTAACTCTGTTGCCTCACTCTATCTGAAAATTCACCTAACAAACCTCTAATCCCAGTTCAGTAGTGGTACTCTTTTTTTTCCCCATGGACTTAGAAAAATACACAGTCCTACCAACTGATTTGAATTTAAGCTGATGACCATATAGGCCATCAGAGGAGCCCATAAATTCTGCTATAATTAATCTGATCCTCTTGACTATTCAAGGACGTTACACTAATAGTTATTCTACTTTCTCTTTATCACCAGTTTTTACTTGTTTACTAATTATCATTACTCTATACAAACACTATAACTGTTACCAAACCCTTCTGTGAATGTGCACCCCTGCCTACCTCCTACCTTCTGTCATAACCATACATCCCCACTGACTCCCTCACAAATACCACAAAGTAAACAATTTGTCCTTTCCCATAAATAGCTAACTAGTGATGAGTACTTGAAATCAGATATGGTGGTAAAAGTAGAGGGGGAGGGTCTTCATTCACAAGTTTTATGACTGCTAAGATATTAATGTTGACAGGTCAAGAACAACCCTATAGGTTTTTGTTTATGTGTTTGCTTGTTTTTTCCGTTTTTAATATTACTTACAATAACAGTAAAAGAAATATTAGAGTACACAACGTGTGGGAATTTTGTACTGTATAAATTACATTTCCCACAATTACCTTCCCTGTATGTTTCCAGGTTAAATTTGGCCACATGATAAATATTAACAAGACTGTGAGGACAGAAGGGAAGCAGCAACTTTACTTTTAATTTGTAAGATAGTGGATAGTGATGCCATTAATTGAGACTAGAAATCATGAAATTGGAGTTGGGAATGCTAAAGGAGTTTGTTTCTGGAATTGTTAATTCTTACATATCTGTGCAACATCCAGATAAAGATACCAAACATTACTTACCAAGATAAAAGGTATGTTTTACTTTTAGGATAAACAACTCTTAATTTTCCAGAGACTGTCTTACTGAAAGTTGATCTCAGGAAGCTCCTTAGTCTTGGGCAGATGAAGAGATGGTCATCCTAGTTATCATTTTTAACAAATATAATTTTACAGGAGAGGTCATATTGCCTAATCAGTGTCCCAAAAGTATTTCTATTGAACAGAAAGTTCTAGAACAATGCTGCTGTTCAGTGATATAATGTGAGCCATAAATGCAAGCCATGCATGCAAAAGTACATTTTCTCATAGCTTCATTTTTTAAAAAAAGTTTAGAAAATTTAATTAGTTTTAACAACACATTTAATATAAATTTGAATATTCAAAATATGACGATTTTGACATATAATTAATATAAAATCAATGTAATATAGATATATTTTCATAAGTCTTTGAAATCCAATGTGTATTTCACATTTATTTATCATCTCAATTCTGATTAGATACATTTCAAGTGCTCAATAGTCACTTGTAGCTAGTGACTATTAGCATAAAGAACATCATATTTCTGGAGAAACCTATGACAACAGGTGTGTTCAGTATGAACTAATTGGCCTATTTGGGGCACTGAAGTAGAGTACTTAAGAGAATGGGGTATAAGATTAGACAAGTATATTGTTCTACCTTACTATTTTCTGGCTGGAAGATTTCAGGTGAACATTTTAAACTTTTCCAAGTTTCAGATTGTACATGTTATGGTATATACTGTGCCTAGCACTATACAGCATATCATTAATAGCACATGTTAGATCCTATTATTTTTGCTATTATATTTTAAAAATTGTTTGTGGAAATGGGAAGAAAAAGAAAATCTGGTTGATCAAGGGGTGGTCAACATTAAAGCCAGTACTTCACAATGATAGTACAATAGCAGGCCTGTTTTACTGAGCCTTATTTCCAATGATTATGTGAATTAACTAGGCAGTAAGGAAAATATTAAACATATTGTACTCTCACGTTGGAAATTTAATTAAAATATTTGGGTTGTAAGTAGAATTCATTTTGAGCCTCTCTCATTTTCTCTCTCCAAAAATGTGAGACTTGATTATTACTTAAAACTTGTAGATATCCATGAAACAGTGTACATACTGGGTAGCAGCAACCATCATCACACATAATTGCCAATTAATTTATAATTTATATTAGTATAAAATGTGTATTATAAAGCAGTTAATAGATTATTTTAGTGATAAACACATGTATACAGACTTCAGTCATATATTTGTAGAATTTCAAGGGTTCATAAAGTAGTTACTTGTTTTCTTTATTCAATTTCACTGCATTTTTGAGGCCATCAACTATACTACAGTTCTGTGTGGATGTGAAATTCAAAAGTATTTTTGGATATCTTGCTCTTTCCGTTTTACTTTTTATTTGTAAAAAAAGCTATGAGGTATATACATTATTTTTTTTACATGCAATAATTGCATAGTGGTCAAGTCAGGGTTTTTAGGGCATCCATCTCCCAAATAACGTTCATTGTACTGATTAACCATTTTCTTATCATCCTCCCCTCCTCCAAGTCCCTACCTTCACTTTTCCAAGTCTTCAATATCTGTTATTCCACTCTCTACATCCATCTGAACATGTATTTTAGCATCCATTTATGAGTGAGAACATGAGGTATTTGTCTGTCTGTGCTTGGCTTGCTTCATTTAAAATGATGATCTTCAGTTCCATTCATGTTCCTGCAAAAGACATGATTTCATTCTTTTATTGACTGAACAGTATTCTATTGTGTATATATACCACATTTTCTTTATTCATTCACCTGTTGATGGATGTTTAGGTTGATTCCATATCTTTGCTAGTGTGAATGGTACTGAGATAAACATACGAGTGCAGGTATCATTTTAATGTTTTGATGTATCTTACTTTGTGTAGATAAGCAGTAGTGAGATTGCTGGGTAAAATGGTAGTTCTAAATTTACTCTTGAATGCAAGCTAAAGTATGTGTATTTAATCAAATTTAGAGCATCCTATAGAGTACATTCTTATCAAAATTTATTAAATGCTTTCTAATTTTTCTACATTTGTTATATTCTAGAGTTACTTAAGGATGTCATAGATGAGTAAAGAAGAAACATCCATAAAATGCAGTCATATATACATATGAATGTACACAGACACACACACACGCACACCCAAAATCCTAAAACCTGTAATATCAGGTTACAAATGCTTAATTAGAAATGCTATGTGAAGCACAATGGACTGCTGCAACCTCTACCTCCCAGGTTCAAATGATTCTTGTGCCTCAGCCTCCCAAGTAACTGGGATTACAGGCATGTGCCACCACACCCGGCTAATTTTTATATTGTTGGTAGAGATGAGGGGATTCACCATGTTGACCTGGCTGGTCTCAAACTCCCAATCTCAGGTGGTCTGCCTGCCTCAGCCTCCCAAGTAGCTGGGATTACATGCATGAGCCACTGCACCTCGTCCAAACTCTATAGTTTTATATAAGAAATGTTTTCCATCTACTCAGTCTCACTATTCAAGAGGTACTCACTCTTAGTTTTCTGACCTCGTACTTCCACATATTTCCTTTAAGTGTGTATAGTCATATGAATATAAATAAATTGAAGAATTTTTAAATTGAGTTATTTAGAAATTTATATAGTATAGGGCGCTTAAATTATTTCATTTTTCAGGCCAATTGTGGTGACTCACACCTGTAATCTAAAAACTTTGGGAGGCCGAGACTGGCAGATCACCTGAGGCCAGAAGTTCAAGACCAGCCTGACCAACGTGGCAAAATCCCATCTCTACTGAAAATACAATTATTCGGGCTTGTTGGGGCACATTTGTGGTCCCAGCTACTCGGGAGGCTACTCAAGCCAAGAGAATAGTTTGAACCCTGGAGGCAGAGGTTGCAGTGAGCTGAGATCATGCCAATGCCCTCCAGCCCCAGGCAACGAAGTAAGATTCTGTCTCAGAAAAAAACAAACAAAAAAAGAAACTGTTTTGTCTTTCACCATTACAATCAGTGTGGAAAGGAAGCAACACATGTGTGCATACCCACATGTACTTATCTAGACACATCCAACTTCCATATATACAGATTGAACATGTATGTATTAAAAATATTATCAATAGACAAGGGCAGCGACCAATCAGAATATACACTTTACTATTAGAAAAGATGCCAGGCCGGGCGCGGTGGCTCACGCCTGTAATCCCAGCACTTTGGTAGGCCGAGGAGGGTTGATCACGAGGTCAGGAGATCCAGACCATCCTGGCTAACACAGTGAAACCCCGTCTCTACTAAAAATACAAAAAATTAGCCGGGCGTGGTGGCGGGCGCCTGTAGTCCGAGCTACTCGGGAGGCTGAGGCGGGAGAATGGCATGAACCCGGGAGGCGGAGCTTGTAGTGAGCCGAGATTGCGCCACTGCACTCCAGCCTGGGCGACAGAGCGAGACTCCGTCTCAAAAAAAAAAAAAAAAAAAAAAAAAATGCCAAACCAATTATAAACGATAACACTACCTACAAACAACCAATGTAAACCGCTTATGCATAACAAACTATTGTCAGCCCTCCTTCTATTAACATTTAGGGTCACTAATTCCTAGAAGTAAAACTGCTTCTAAAAATTTATGTGTATTAAAATTTTTACATATATGTCTGCATTGCTTTTGAAATTGTAACTTCTTGCATTACAAAAATAGAGTGATAAATATAAAGTTGTGAAGTATTTTGGCCTTCTTTTTTTGAGTGAATGAATTTTCACTCATTCCATATCTTTTGTAAGTCTCATATTTGCTTCTAAATTTAGTTTTGGATATCTTTTTAAAATGAAGTTTTAGATATTTAATCCTTGCGCATTTAGCATTTGTGGATGATATAAATTAGTATTCATAATTTTTTTACTTCTATATGTTAGTTAGCTTTCCCAGCAAGGTACATAAAATAGTTGATCATTTCTCTACTAAATTGATATGCCAACTTGATCATGTTCTTTTTTTTTTTTTTAAATGTATGGATAGTTCAGTATGCTTTAGTTTCATGGGACCAATTATCCATTACTACTGAATTGGCCACGTTTTACTAGATATTTGATCTAAATATAACTTAAAATCACACTAAAATTAAGTTTTCTAGTCTACGGACAGTTATTTTACAAACTTGAGTTTTCAACACAAAATTCTTCAGCTCATCATTAGTTGGGATACCCTGGTCAGAGGATTTATGTTTTACTCTAAGAACACTAAAGGTTAAAGAGGTGATAGTGCTGCACTGTAATTTCCAGTGTAGTTTACTAAAGAGAGATGGATTTCATAAGAGCTTGGCAAAGGAAGTATGTCCTGACCTAAAGCAAATAGTCTTGGATCTCCAGCCAGTTTATTCTTTATTTGCAAGTTCTTCCCCTTCTGCCGAGATTTCAAGAGATCATACTCCAAAGATAGTCCTGCTAAGGGTTAGTGGTCTTAATTTCTCAAGAGTAACAGAATCTTTCATATTTTCTTGTTCATATAGTGTACAACTGGCCATTTTACTTTTGAAGAATTCCAAGACATGTTGCATTTTTACTTCTGATCCTAGTATGTGTTTTTATACTCCCAATTATTTTTGCACAAATTTAAATATGGATAACTTGTCTTATAAAATGATCCTTGAAGGACATGATCAGCACCCAACACTCAGAACTGATACAGGCATGAAGACTCATGCTGCCACATATATACCCAGAGCACCCTCTAGAGAGTTTTCTTACTCACATTTTAAGATTTTCCGGAGAGAGCAAATAGGCATTCAACCTAGTGATTAGTTGTAGAAATAAAGTGAGTTTCCAGGTAAGAACCAGGGTTTATGTGGTTTGAACTTCTCCATCTGTGTCAAGAAAGGAAGTACCTGAATTTTAAAATGTTTTTCTAAAAAATTTTTTATTTTTAATTTTTGTGGGTACATAGTAGGTGTATATATTTTTGAGGTACATGAAATATTTTATACAGGCATGCATTGCATAATCACATCATGGACAATGGGGTATCCATCTGTTTAAGCATTTATCCTTGGTGTTATAAACAATCCAATTATATTTTAGTTATTTTAAAATGTACAACTAAATTATTTTGACTATAGTCATTCTGTTAGGATATCAAATACTAGGTGTTTCATTTGGCCTTTTTTATTGGCTTGCTAGATGTGAGCAAAGAGAGAAAAGGAGAGGAATGAGTCGTAAAACTGTTACCTCTCAGACATCAAAAACAGAATCAGAATTTTATTACTGATTCTTCTCAGTGATTTTGCAGAAAACTATTAATTACCTAAAACAAAGACTTATTGTGAATATAACACAATATAACCAATACTATAATCTAGCAGCATATATTTTCATCATGTTAACATTAGAACAATGTACACATTGTATACTTACATAATCTAGGAGAAAAATAAAAAGAAAACTCCCCCAAAAAGCCACTTAATTCCTCCTGAAGATCATCAAAAAAAACTATGATACGATATTTATCCATCTTTTAAGTGTTCCTTGCATCAAAGTTTGGGCATTATACATGCAATTCATCAAATCTGAGGATAATTTTGGATATTCCCATATTCTGTAAACTAGCTTGTGTTCCTCTGAACTTCACTTTATATCATTCGTAAAATGGATTGATATACCAACTTGCAGAAAATAGATAGCGAATGTAAATATAACCAATGCCAGTTTCACAAGTTAAATGGATATTTAGCAGAAATATCATGTGAAACTATAAAATGTGGCAAATTTTCCAACTTGAAAAAATTATGAGAAGGATCTGGTATTCAGAACTGTAGGTTAATGCTACGTTCTTTCAACCCTGGTCATCTGTGTTTTCTTATGTCATATTTCATATGTTTTAGCTTTTCACATTTGGCTTTTAAAAATGCACATGATGGGGAGAACATTAGGAATACTCTAAACTTGAACACTAAATACCTTCTTGTTTATTCCTCTATACTTCTCTGCAATGAAGATCCTAACACATGTTAGCAACTTTTAAACTGGTATAAACTGAAACAGTAATTCATATCTATGATTAGAGGCAACCTCCCTCAAATCATAGGTTTCAAATCCTAGTTCTACCATAAAGATAGCAAATTGTGAATACTGACTCAAGAAAAAATTGATAGTCTGAATAATCCTGTATCTATGTATCTCTTATCTAGCTATCAAAATATGAATGTATAATTTAAAAATCTCCCTGAAAAGAAAATTTCAGGACCAGGTGATTTTACTGGGAAGTGCCACCAAACACTCGTGCAAGAATAATAGGCATTCAACACAAATTATTCCCATAATTTGAAGAAAAGTAAATAAGTTCAAATTTATCTGAGACATTATTCTAATACCAAACCCAAACCAAAAAAAAAAAGACTATAATAAAATACAGAGTAATATTCAACGTGAATATAAATACAAAAATTCTTTACACGTTTTTAGAATATAGAATTCATCAATATATAAAATAAATAATGTATATAATATGACCAAATGGGGAGTGCCCCAGTAGTTTTCTTCTGAGATACAGTCAACAGTACATTTTCCAAAGTATTTTAGAAGATTCTGGACTCTAAGTATAAGGTAGATGCTCAAACTTTTAGCTTGTATTTTATTGTTCAGATACTCTTCCACTACTACTGTTTCCATTACAACTTCTTAGATTTCTAATAGTTTATTTTCTTGTTTTGATGCTATGCTGTTTGCTGCACACACTTCTCTTGGCATGTCAATATTCAATGTAGAGTTTTTCCCTTTGTCAAAAATAAGTGACACTCTTATTATTTAATGGTTTCCACATTACATGCTACTCTGATTAGAATATTGTAAATTAAATATTTTAAATTATAAATAAAATATTATAAATCACTTCCATATTTTAACAAATATTTCTATGGTATATCCTTGAATCGTCTTTTTTAAAACATTTATCCAATTAAGTTTAATACACGCCAACAAAAAATTGTAGCATTTTTACTAAGATATTTTTAAATTGGAAATGTAGAGCTAGAACTGAATGGGGAATTAGAAATATTATTGTTCAGAAGCCTACGTCTTATTAAATCCTTCCAGATGTAAGTTATGAGGAGCAGAGCCTTGTAGGCAGTGGTGGCTCCATCTTGCTTATGCCTGGATGGTGAGTTTAATTTTGTATTTTAGTAATATGAAGTCTGTTGTTATCACACTCTAAACCGTGCCCTCCAACCTAAAATAAATCTGTAAGACAACTGATATCACATTTTACTGACCTTAATACATTTATATATTTTCACATTTTAACAACTCTTAGTGGATTTCATTTTACCACCCAAGAATCATAATTATTCTCACACAGGTGGTGATTGTTAAGTAGTTGTTGTTGCCTGCACATGTGTGAAATTGGTCTGAAAAATTTCCATTGCCATCTTCTGGTAAAACAAGTAGCAGCATCAAAACTTGCCAGAGCTTGGAAAGTAATCCTGGAGATGACAGTGAAACAACACTATTTCAGGAAGCAGGGTATATCGATATTCTTGACCACACAAAGGATGATATCATGTGAAAGGGTGGACATCAATAGCCCTTGAGTCAGAAAAAAAACTAGAAAAGTTGAACTCTGAATATGAATAGATTTCAGAATATTAAACAATTTTATTTCATACACACATGAGCAAATGTGCCATCCTTTACTGTCCTGCTTTCCTACCAAATTGTATTTACTATCTATTCTTCTCTACCCTTCTTCATGCCCAGGAATGCTGACTTCTGTGATCACATCACCTGAACTCCCTTGCTTGGTATCTGTCAGCCTGTTCTCAAGCTGCTAATAAAGACTTACCTGCAACTGAGTAATTTATAAAGAAAAGGGGGTTTAATGGACTCGCAGTTCCACATTGCTGTGGAGGCCACACAATCATGGCAGAAGGCAAAGCTGGAGCATGTCTTACGTGGTAGCACGCAAGAGAGAAAGAGGAAAAGTCCCTTATAAAACCAGCAGATCTTGTAAGAACTCACCATCATGAGAACAGCATGAAGGTAACCACCTCCACGATTAATCAGCCTCCTACCAGGTCCCTCCCATGACGTGTGGGGATTATGGGAATTACAAATCAAGATGAGATTTGGGTAGGCACACAGCCAAACCATATTAGCACCTTTTGACTGTATTTGTCCACAGCTTTCAGATGCCGTTAGTAAATCACTCCTATCTATCTCATGGTGGACACTCTTCCCTCCAGAGCTCTAGCTTTCTTTGACCTCTTTCATCATTATTTCTTTCTCTTTTCATCGCTATGGGTGGAAATACTTTCTAGCTTCTACTATCTTTGGTGTCGCTTCATTTGTTTGTACCTTTTTACTATTTCCATAGGTTATTTTTTTTTACTATCTCCATAGGATATTTTTTACTTTTTACTATCTCAGTAGGTTATTACTAATTATCTTCACTGGAATAATTTGAGGTAAAATAAATGTTCTGCCAGAATTCTGATTGATAATAGAATATATATTAAATGTATGTTAAGCAATTCTGTCGAAGTTTATCTAAAAGAGTTTCAATAAAAGTATCATAAAATCTAACTGCTATAAACATTGTATCATAATTTGATTGCCATTGCTTTACTAAAACAAAATATAATGCTGTATATTATAATTTATGACATTTTAGATTTGAGGAAATATACTATTTTGATTCCTAAATACTTGACTATTTTTATCTCTCAAATATTTTGCATCTTGGGGTCATAAAATGGGATATGTATAATTTATTGGCTCTACTTAATATCTAAAGGAAATTAAACCTTGTAATGAAAGACACATAATCCCACCTAGATTTTTGCCTACCTGATCTTTTTAATAAAACCACATAAACTTGTCCAGTTAGCCAGCTATGTTTTAACATCATTTTTAATTTTTTAAAGCAACTTGTTTTTAATGCTGTGCTTTCCATCTGTAACATTTTTCAGTAGAGCAAAATCCAGTCAAGTCAATTTATTTGGTCTTTTCTGTACTCATCTTACCCATCTTGTAAGCCTATTTTTAGTCTCTCTTATCAGAAAAGCTTTGAATATTCTAGCCCACACTGTCCTTTTAATTCTAAAGTCATTGTGAAAGACTCTTTGTATCATACATTTCATAAAATATTTAATGACAGGCATCTAATCACAAGTGTTAAATATATAATAATTTGGCCCTAAGTCTTATGGAACTTAAAATGATTAATTGACATTATATCAATTAATTCCACATAAAAAAATGTAAAATTGCAACTGTCAGAATTGCTGGAACAAAACTTCTGTCATTCAAAAACAAACATTATGCTGAATGCTAAGAGCTAAGCTGAGGCATTCCCACAGAATAGAAGATACCTAAGTTAGAGAAGGGGGTTGGAGAGTTAGGAGGTACAAGATTTTTCATGACATTGTTCCAGGATAAATGAAGCATGGTGTACTTGAATAGATAAAAAAAAAAAGTTTTTATCTTTTTTAAAACTCCTTATTTATAATAAATTTTCTAAAAGTAGAAAAGTTCATATATTTATCTGTTTTTCTTTTTAATTTAAACCCCTGTAAAACATAAAACTAGTCACTTGGATATGTTCTTTAGTTAAATACAAGATGAATGTGATATAATTTAAATATACACATGATGTGTGAAGCCAGAAAAGCTGTCATCCAATTCTTAAGGTTCTGTCTCATTTACTATTACTGTTCATGAATATTTATGGTAATAGTTTTCACTCTTTCTAATCTCAATATTGTTAGGTGGTTGAAATCTGATAAGGTATATAAAAGTGCTTTATAAATTGCAAAATTCTATGTAGTTATTTGACATGGAGAACAGTTACTATATAAATCAGTGGTACATTTGAAGGCAGAGCTGAACTTCTGGTCTATGGGAGCTAATGACTTGAGTTCAAAAAAAGATGAAGATTAATCTTAAGTGTTATATGTACTGGTTTAATAATTCCTGCCAACTAATTAGCAAAATTCATGTGCTGCTCCCTTTAATATGGGCTCCTTTGTTGACAGAAGAAAAAGAAATGCAGTTCTCAACTAGGTCTAGAAATGAACATTGAAAAGCATGGTTTTGAATTTTAACAGACTGATGTTTACAACAAAGTTCCAACATTTGTAAGCTTGATATTTTTGCTAAGTTATTTTACAGCAATAAATCTCACTCTGAGCTATGAAACAAAAATAACTTTTATCTTACAGATAAATTTCTCCATTTATAGGAGGGCTCAGCCTGAAATAGTATATGCTCAATAAACTTTTAATGGTTGTACAGTTGTAACTTTGATTTTTGCATTTACATATTGCACATCTCATCTCAGCAGCAATTATTATAGGACCTTATATGAAACTTACAACCAGCTAACCCTTTGTTTCCCAAAGGCTGATAACTATTTCTTAAATTGGAAATACATATATTCAGTTGACTTAAAACTTCAAATATATTCTTCAAATGTGTCAATTATTTAAGTCAAGTAACGTTTCCTTGATGCTCAAAACATGCATGTAATGAAGTAAAAAAGAATGGATGATTTGTAGATATAGATGGACAGAGAGGATAGACAGGTAGGCAGATAGATAGGTAGATGATAAGAAAATAGCGTGGAACCTCCATTGCCTGCATTGTAGAAATCATATAGTGAATATTTTATTCTACTTTGTGAAATAAAGTACAGTAAGTATCTTTAGTGATTTTTAAAATATTAATTTATTCTACCTATAGCCAAAGGAGAAGACAAAGTTTTGAGTTTAAGACTTGGCACAATTCATTAAACCTTTTTTTTTTTTTTTTTTTTTTTTTTTTTGAGACTGAGTTTCTCAGGAGTCATGTGGTGCGATCTCAGCTCATTGCAAACTCTGCCTCCCAGGTTCAAGAGATTCTTCTGCCTCAGCCTCCTAAGTAGCTGAGATTAAGGTGCCACCACCAAGCCTGGCTAATTTTTTATATTTTTAGTAGAGACGGAGTTTCATCATCTTGGCCACCTGGCCAGGCTGGTCCCAAACTCCTGACCTCAGGTGATCTGCCGGCCTTGGCCTCCCAAAGTGCTGGGATTACAGACATGAGCCACCGCACCTGGCCCCATTTAATCTTTTAGGCCACCTCATTTAATGCATGCCAGAGTTGGAAGGGACTATTGTTTTATTCATTTCTCATTTAGTCTGATAACCTTAGCGTTATATCTTAACCCATGTTAAGATAAACCTATCTCTTTATCTGTGATCTACATTTTATCCAAATAACTTAACTGTAAGGAAAATGAAACATGTTGATGTATTTTTTAAAACCTCCTTTATAAAGCGCTTATTGTCTGTAGAAAATCAGAATTTTCTATTGCATATTATTCAATCTTTAAAACAACTTTATATTGTTCACTTCAAAGCTATTTACTAATTTATTTCTAACATTTTAATGCAATCTATTAATTTAATCTAATTTTAAATCTAATTACTTTTTTAAACCTATACTCTTTTCAAATACTCAGGGTCAGCTTTTAGTGCACAACATAGTACATAAAATAACTTTTAATATTTCAAGTTAAGATGCATATATATTGAACTAAAAATGGTATACAACTTGTGATTATGGCTATGCAGAATTGTAGATGCATATATAAAAAGACTGAAACAAAAGCAAAAAAAATTTGATTTGCAATGAGATAAAACATCTACTGATTTTTTTGTTTTGTTTTTACTGTTGCTATGATGTCCCTAGAATATTTTTGAAATTAAACTCTATAAACGTAAATACCCATAATATACAATACTGTTTTTATACTCCCTAGGGCTCATCTAATAGGAGATTACACTAGGCTTAGGGTGGAGAAATAAATGGTAAAATCAGCAGGAAACTCATAAGCAATCAGCAAATGAGTTTTGAAAACTGCTCACTGGGCTAGGCATAGTGGGGAATATGCAATGGTGAAGAAAAAACATTTCCTTGACTTAACAAGCCTAATTCTTCAAGAACTCACAGACTTTATTACTTTAATACATTCACTATTTCTTTTTACAAATATTTAAACTCATCTGCCACTTATATTTTGATTTCCACTGAAACATAAGAAGGATTAGTCATACATATAGCATTGTAAAGCTAGTAGACATGACAGAAACTGTTTTTAGTTTATCTTAGATACAATTCCCAAACCCAAAATAGCTCAGTCTTCTAGTTTTAACACCATTGCCCTAAAGGTAATTTAATACAAGCTTTTACTTTTGAATTATCAATAATTCGCTAAAGAGCAAGTTGTTCATTTCTTGGTTTTGAACAGGACACCTTCTACCATAGAGTACAGCTTGAGGCAAAATTTAGTGTCCTTTTATCATTTGTAGTCTTGGATTTGTCTATTTAACACTTCTGTCACTCTATATTCTTATCTGGATTAATTACAATATAGTACATTAACAAGTTAGATAGCTATGCAGTTCTATTTAAGACAACTTAGATGTTAATGGTGACTTTTAAATTTGTGATTTCCAGGAACAGCAGATTTTATTACTGTCATGATCTTTCAAATACAGCACAATATGCCCATAAAAGTGTCTGAAGGAAAAGAAAGTACACATTGTTAATTTAAAACTTTCTAGCTTAGTTTACTACATAGCTGGAAAGCTTACTGACATTATAGATATCATTCTTCCTCATGTCAGATTGCCTTTTCATACCAGGACAGAGATTGATATCATTCTTTTTAAGTGTTATAATATTCCATTGTATAGATTTAATGTAATTGATTTCACTGGTCATCCACTGAAAAATCATTGAGTTGTTTCTAGCCATTTGTTATAAATTACACTGCACAACTTTTTTTTCTGTGATTTCATGCACTTTCTCAATTTTTATCCATAAAATAAATTTCAAGAAGTAGATGTGGATGTGCATTTTAAAATTTTAAAGATATTATCATTTGTACTCTAAAAAGTTGAAGAATGTCTGATTTTACATGTTTTTCAATTCCTTTATTAATAGTAGGCAATATCAAGCACTGTGCTTTGTCAATTTGACAACTGGAAAGATTGGTCTTGAGGTATATTTTATTAAATAGTTGTGAAGTTTGTTTGAAGACTCCATCTAAGAGCCCTGTATTCACATTTACCTTTGGTGTAATCTCTCAAGTTGGCTATTGTTAGCAGAGAATTTGGCAACTTAGTGTGCAATAATATGCTTTTATATTACTATAGGGATCTCATGAATATCACCCATTGTTCCCTTAATAAAAGTCCTATAAGAAATCAAACTGTACGGTATTTGTAGCTTCTGTAAAATCTAGCACATTCTGAGGAAAAGTTGTCTTCAGTGCTGACAATAGGTCTGTTGTTGGCTTCTGGGATGTAAATTCTAAATGCAAAGAACATCCTGCCTGATAAGAAAATCGTCTGTATTTAAAATGAATTTGTGGTTCTAGATAATTGAAGCCTTAAGCCATGATGCACCAATTTGACCAAATAAGTTTATCTGAATAGTGACATGTATGGTGAACACCTACTTTTGCTGAGATGGGAGTGGTTGCAGAGGGAGGCTGGAGTTGGAGTTGCTGAGTCATGCAGCATTGCAAGCCTACATGACAGACCCTCAATAGAAACCAGACATCAAGGCTTAGAGCTTTTCTGTTTGACAACACTTAGCATGTGTTTTTACACATCATTTTTAGGAGAATTAAGCATGTCCTTTTGTGACTCCACTGTGAGGAGACACCTGGAAGCTTAAGCCTAGTTCCTCCTGGACTTTGTGTGTCTTTTCACTTTGCTGATTTAATCTGTATTGTTTTGCTGTAAAAAAAAAAAAAAAAAAAAAAAAAAAAAAAAACATAGCCATAAGTAAAGCCACTGCTGAGTCCTGTGAGCCTTTCTAAGAAATTAGATTTGGAGGTGGCCTTGGGACACTAAGAAAAAGGGTCTAAATGCAAATATTTGGTGGGTACTAACATTGTTTCTTAATCTTCAGGTTAATAAAATTATAGACATTCACTTTGTTAAAAAAAATCATCCTGCAGTACACTTAAGTTTTATATACATTTCTGTGTGAATTATATGCTTTGATAAAAATTTTTTCTCTAAAATGTTTTGTTCACTGCATGAATGTCTTTTTTGCGTGTTATCTGTTCATTCACATACAGCCAACAAACATATGAAAAAGTTCAACATCACTTATCATTAGAAAAATGCAAATCAAAACCACAATGAGATACCATCTCATGCAAGTCAGAATAGCGATTATTAAAAAGTCAAGAAACAATAGATGCTGGTGAGATTACAGAGAAATAGGAATGCTTTTACACTGTTGGGTGGGAATGTAAACTACTTCAACCATTATGGAAGACAATGTTGCGATTCCTCAATCTAGAGCCAGAAATACCATTTGGCCCAGCAATCCCTTTACTGGGTATATACCCAAATGAATATAAATCATTCTATTACAAAGGTGTGTGTGTGTGTGTGTGTGTGTGTGTGTGTGTGTTTGTTACAGCACCTCCTATTTACAATAATAAAGACATGGAATCAACCCAGGTGTCCATCAGTGATAGACTGGATAATGAAAATATGTTGCATATATCCCATGAAATACTATGTAGCCATAAAAAAAGCAATGAGATCATGTCCAGATCATGTCCTTTGCAGGAGCATGGATGGAGCTGGGAGCCATTATCCTCAGCAAACTAATGCAGGAACAGAAAACCAAACGCTGCATGTTCTCCTTTATAAGTGGGAACTGAACAATGAAAACACATGGACACAGGGAGGAGAACAACACACCCTGGGACCTGTCAGGGGGTGGAGTACGGAGAGAAATAGCATTAGGAATGATAGTTAATGCATATGGGCTTAATACCTAGGTGATGGGTTGATAAGTACAGCAAACCACCATTGCACACATTTACCTGTGTAGGAAACCTGCACATACTGCACATTTATCCCCAACTTAAAAAAAAATAAAAATGTTAAAAATTGTGTATTTTAAATTATGTATGTATGGAGTATCTATTTGTGTCAAGAAACATACTTGATCTAGGGAAAAAGACAATCTCTTTTTTTACATTACTCACAGTGTAAGAGTAAAAGGAAATAAGGTGGACAAGAGATAAATTATTCTTTAGCTAGGTTGTAACATTGTAGTCTTTAAGCCTTAAAATATGTGGTGCATCATACGAATACTGTAGCTCAGATATGATGCTGAAGGTCTAAGTTTTGACAGTTTGGCAGGCAAAATCAGTAATCTTGATTGGTTGATTGATTGGTGAAGGAGAGTAAAGTGTCAACAATGTCTATGAAGTTGAAAGCCTGATGAATGGTGGTTATCCTAATGAGAGTAAACGCAGTTCAGAGAAGAAAATTATTTCTATCTTGAACATGTTGAAGACACCTGACTCTGTGCCATTCAAATGGAAATGTCCAGAGAAAAAAATGAATGTATGGCTATGAAGCTTGGAGAAGATGTTGAAACTTGAGATCTCTATTTGGGCCTCATCAATATCCCTGTGGTTACTGTCTAGAGAATGAGGGAGGGATCCCCACAGAATATGTATGATGAAAAAAGCAGTTAACTGAGTATAGAAGCCAAAGAAATAGAAAAATAAAAAGGAGCTAAAAGATACAACAACTAAAGATAAGGTGATCAAGAGTGTTTTAAAGTCAAAGTAAGTGCAGAGTTTCAAGAAGGTCAGGATAGTCAATAGTGCTAAATTCAGCGGAGAGTTGCAAAGAGACAAAGTCTGAGTAGTGTCCATTCAATTTTGTAATTGGAGTGTCATTGGTGACATGGAACACTAGAAAAGGAAGCAACATTACTTTGAGTTCATGACTGACTGTGGGAGGGCACACTGTTTTTGAGCGGTGTAGATTAGAAGTGGTAAAGAGAGAATGAAAGAGAGCCAGGGGGAGTTTGGAAAGCTGGGATAACAGAGAATGAAGATACAGTGTAAGTGTTGAAAACGTTAAATGAAAGTATATAAATTAAATAGAGACAAACCCTAGGAAAAATATTGGAGAACGTGGAAATGCAAAGATAATTCAAAATTAGAGATAACAACTGAAAAAATAAAGGCAGTAAGATCTGATAATATAAAGGTCTGATGTTACTAGCAAGGGAAATAGCATTCATAATCTTTCAGACAATGGATTTCCAGGTGAAAAAAAATTTGAACAGCACATTCCTTAAGTTCACCATGGACTTCTTTAGAAAAACATTCATGAAGAAAGGTGAAGAAAATGACTCAGTCACAGAGAGCTATCCCATCTAAAATATTATCAACCATTTTGAGAGAATGGTTAAAAAAGTAGTAATAATAACCCCTATTTGTTTTTTGAGATAGTGGTGATTATTTGTAACTATTTGCCTAGTGTATTTCATAACATTAATGATTTTCCTCCTAAATGTATGTGTAATTTAACTCCAACAATTATAAATTTCATACCATGCATCTAGGGTCATGTACCATAATGTAGATAATATTCCTTTATTAGATATATAACTACGGTTAGGTCAGACTCTTGTGCCTTAGCTTTCTCATCTATAAAATGGTGAAAATAATACTTTACCTTTCTAACACAGAAGGCTGTTGCGAGAATCAATTGATGTAAAGATATGCAAAAGTATTCTATAAATTGTTTCCAATACTCATTAGTTTGATAATAATTATAATTTTTATAAATTGGGATATTGGAATAAGAATATCTTTGCCACCTTTCATAACAAAATGGATATTTAAACTACAACAAAACTATGTATTCTGCAATTCACTTATGTGTTAGGTTTTCCTAGTATGAAGTAGCTGGGAATAATTACCACACAACAGTGTTAGATCCTGTAGAAGAATCCGCCATTATCATTATGTGAATGATTAAAATTTTCTTTCCTAAATGTGAAACTCTGAATGACAATACAATCATTCAGTCCAGTTCCTTCCTTATAGGTAAAGTACTACAATTCCTACATGTAATAAAAAAGGTATTGAATGATTGAAATAAGCATACAAGAAAAGCTATATCATATAGTTTTTTTATTTAATAGGAAGTAATAAAATTTGTAGTTGGAAAACTAGAAGACTTTTTTTTTCTTTTTTTTCTTTTTGAGTCAAGGTCTCACCCTCTCACTCAGGCTGAAGTCACTGCAGCCTCGACCTCCTGGGCTTAAGTCATCCTCCAGCCTCAGCATCCCAAGTAGCTGGGACTACAGGGATGCACCACCAAGGCCAGCTAATATTTGTTATTGTTGAGACAGGGTTTCACTATGGTGCACAGGCTGGTCTCAACTCCTGGGCTCAAGTGATCCATCCTCCTTGGCCTTCCAAAGTGCTGGGATTACAGCCGTTAGCCACCATGCCCAGTCTCCTTTTTTTAATGAGCAGTTTTAAAACATGTATAAAATGTAATTTCGTCAAACATCTTGAAATACATTTTAACAGTTAAAGTACATTGCTTTGAGTAATGTCTTCTTTATTTATGGTGTTTATTACTCAGGTTATTAAACACACTAACGTGCAAAATAATCTTCATCTCATTACCTTTGTGAGTTTTTAAAATGTTTTTGTCTCCCTATGCTCATCCAATAGAAAATTCCCCACACCAATACATTCCCAGGAAAAATAATGGTTATTTTTAATTACTGCTTTGAGGCAACTCTGATTTATTACATAATTACTTAAATGTTCATTGTCCTATCAGAATAATTACACTTCATTGAAACATGTTTGTGTGTGTACACTATTCTGATATTCATATAGACATATTTGGTCCCATATTTTCTCATATTTGTATATATTCATATTTTTTATATATTTATCAAAGGTTCAACAAATTTTTTTTGCCTTTGCCTTTATATTTTCCTTTGAGAATTACAATACAATCAGGTGTTGCTGAACAATAAGGATATGTTATGAGAAGTGCATCACTGCTAGGCAATTTTGTCATTGTGCGAATATCATAGCGTATACTTACACAAACGTAGATAGTACAGATTACTACATAACTAGGCTATATGGTGTAACTGATTGCTTCTAGGCTACAAATCTGTGCAGCATGTTGTGCTATTAAAGACAATAGGCAATTGTAACACAATGGTGAGTATTTGTGTATTTAAAATGCCTTAACATAGAAAAGGTTCAGTAAAAATTTAGGATTGTAATCTGTTGGAACCACCATTATATAAAACATTGTGTTACGTGGCACAGACTGTATACATTAAATTATTTGGGTTGTAATAACAGGAGATAAGAAAAGAAAAACTTATTTTGCATAAAGGGTGAAATATTTTCTTTAAAGGCCAAGAAATTGCATAGCCTGGTTCATATTTATATGGTTAAACTAATTTGAACACAACAATTAAATATAAAATTTGTACATTTAAATATGTATAAATGAATATGTATACTGCTTATATTGGACAAAATTTGGCTCCTTTATCCCCCCATAACAAAGGCATTCTTATGGTCTATTTCTTTCATTGTTCAGGAATACCTAAATTATCCATTTTTGTTTGGACTGTGGTCTATCGTGTCTGGCCTCTTTTACTTAGCATGTTTTCAAGGTTTATAAAATATTAGTATTCTAGAAAAATGTGAGTTGCATAAAAAAAATGAAAAAGCTCAATATCAGTAATCAGAGAAATAAAAATTAGCAATATGAGACACTATCTTATATCAGTCAAAATGGCTATTGCTAAGATATCAAAAAACATGAGATGTTTGTGTGGATTCAGAGAAAAGAAAACACTTCTACATTGTTGGTAGGTATATAAATTAGTTCAACCTCTATGAATAACAATGTGACAATTGCTCATAAAACTAAAAATAGAACTACTATTTGACCCAGAAATCCCACTACTGGCTATCTACACAAAAGAAATCATTAGATATTAAAAATACACCACTACTCATATTTATTGAAGCAATATCTACAGCAGCAGAGTTACAGAATCAACCTAAGTGTCCATCAACGGTTGACTGAATATGCAAAATGTGGTATCTATTTCTCTATTTACCTATCTATCTACATATATACATACATACACACACTGTGGAATACTATGCAACTATAGAAAGAATGAAATCATGCCCTTTGCAGAAACATGGATGGAGCTGGAGGCAATTATTGTAAATAAACTAATGCAGAAATGACAACAAAAAATACTATTTATAAGTGGAAGCTACACAATGGATACACGTGGACATAGAGATTAAAATAATAGACTCTAGGGACTGCAAAAGTGAGTTAGGGTAGGAGGGAAGTGAGTGAAAAAGTTACCTATTGAGTATCATATTCACTATTTGGATAATGAGTAAACTAGAAGCCTAATTCCCAACAGTGTGGAACATACTGATGTAGCAAACAAGCACATGTACCCTCTGAATCTAATTTTGTTTTTTAAATAGAACTCTATAAAGAAAAATATTGACAGGAACAAAACAAAACAGTATCAGAGTTTATATTAATTAGGTTATTTGGGTATTAATTAGACAATTAGTTTCTGCTTCAGAATTCTGGGGACAAATAAGTTGAACCACTACGTAAGTAAACAATAAGCTAGTTGTCCCCCAATATTTGTAAATAAAATGTTTTATATTTTATATATGAACCTTTGAGCTAATGTTACTTTGTAAATGTTATAGGTTAAAAACAGTCTGTATTGGGAAGCATTCTCTTCCTAGATCTGATTAAGATAAATGAAAAGAAAGTTTTAAAATGTAAATGGGGTAGGCTTAGTGGTAGCTATCACAAAACTCATATTTTCTCTTTAATGAATTGTCCTAGGACACTGGGTCATGTTTTAGAAGAGATTCAGTAAGAACATGCAAAAATCGAACATAGCCAATTTCACTATTCCTTAACCCACTTACATGTTTTGACTCAGTGTTCCCATCCAAATCTCACCTTGAACTGTAGTAATTGTTATGTGTCATGAGAGGGACTTGGTGGAAGGTAATTTAATCATGAGGGAAGGTTTTCCCATGCTGTTCTCATGATAGTGAATAAGTCTCACAAGATCTGATGATTTCCTAAAGGGAAGTTCCCCTGCACATGCCCTTTTGCCTGCCACCATGAAAGACATGACTTTGTTCCTCCTTTGCCTTCTGCCATAATTGTGAGGCCTCCCCAGCCATGGGGAACTGTAAGCCATTAAACTTCTTTCCTTTTTAAATCACTCAGTCCCAGGTATGTCTTTATTAGCAGCACGAGAACAGACTAATCCAGTAAATTGGTACCAAAAGTGGGGTGCTGCTCTTAGATACCTGGAAATGTGGGAGTGACTTTGAAACTGGGTAACAGGCAGAGGTTGGAACAGTTTGAAGGGCTCATAAGAAGATGTGGGAAAGTTTGGAACTTCTTAGAGGTTGGAGGGCTCAGAAGACAGGAAGATGTGGAAATGTTTGGAACTTCCTAGAGACTTGTGGAATGTCTTTGACCAAAATGATGATAATGATATTGACAATAAAATCCAGGCTGAGGTGGTCTCTGATGGAGATGAGATACTTGAAGGAAACTGGAGCAAAGGTACCTCTTGTTGTACTTTAGCAAAGAGACTGGCAGCATTTTGCCCCTGTCCTAGAGATCTGTGGAATATTCAGCTTAAGAAATGATTTAGGGCATCTAGCAGAAGAAATTTCTAAGCATCAAAAACGTTCAAGACGTGACTTGGGTGCTGTTAAAAGCATTCAGTTTTAAGCATTCACAAAGAGATGGTTTGAAATTGAAACTTGTGTTTAAAAGGGAAGCAAAGTATGCAAGTTTGGAAAATTTGAAATCTGACCATGAGGTTAAAAAGAAAATTCCATTTTCTGGGGAGAAATTTGAGTCAGTTGCATAAGTTTGCATGAGTAACGAGGAGTCAAATGTTAATCTCCAAGATAATGAGGAAAATGTCTCCAGGGCATGTCACAGACCTTTATAACAGACCCTCCCATCAAAGGCCTAAATACCTATGAGGGAAAAATGGTTTTGTGGGCTGGGCTAAGGGCCCCCTGCTCTTTGTGCCGCCTCCAGACGTGGTACCCTGTGTCCTAGCTGCTTCAGCTCTAGCCATGGCTAAAAGTGGCCAACGTAGACTTCAGGATGTTTCTCCAGAGGGTGCAAGCCCTAAGTCTTGGCAGCTTACATGTGATGTTGAGCCTGTGGTTGCACAGAAGTAAAAGCTGAGGTTTGGAAACTTCTGCCTAGATTTCAGAGGATATGTGAAAACAGCTGGATGTCCAGGCAGAAGTTTGCTTCAGGGGTGGAGACCTCATGGGGAACCTCTGTCTGGGCAGTGCAGAAGGAAATACGGGATCTGAGCCCCCACACACAGTCCCCACTGGGGCACCACCTAGTGGAGCTGTGAGAAGAGGGCTACCATCTTCCAGACCCCACAATGGTAGATCCACCGACAGCTTGCCCTGTGCACCTGGAAAAGCCCCAGACACTCGACATCAGTCCATGAAAGTAGCTGGGAGGGGAGATGTACCCCGCAAAACCACAGGGATGGAGCTGCCCAAATCTGTAGGAGCACACCTCTTGCATCATCACAAATGCTATGTGACACACAAAGGAGATTATTTCAGAGCTGTAAGATTTTTCTGCCCTGTGTATTTTGGACTTGCATGGAGCCTGTAATTCCTTTGATTTGGCCACTTTCTCCCATTTGGAGTAGATGTATTTACACAATGTTTGCTCCCCCCATTGTATCTAAGAAGTAAATAACTTGCTTTTGATTTTACAGGTTCACAGGCAGAAGGGACTTGCCTTGTCTCAGATGAGACTTTGCACTAGGACTTTTGGATGAATGTGGGAATGAGTTAAGACTTTGGGGACTGTAGGAAGGCATGATTGGTTTTGAAATGTGAGGACATGAGATTTGGGAGAGGCCAGGGGCAGAATGATATAATTTGGTTCAGTTTCTCCACCCAAATCTCAACCTGAATTGTAGTAATACCCACATATTGTGGGACAGACCTGGTGGGAGATAATTGAATCATGGGGGAAGGTTTTTCCTTTCTGTTCTCTTGATAGTGCTGTTCTCATGAGAGTTGATAAGTCTCATGAGACCTGACGGTTTTATAAAGGGGATTTCCCCTGCACATGCCCTCTTGCCTCCCACCACATAAGATGTGACTTTGCTCCTCCTTTGCCTTCTGCCATGATTGTGAGGACTTCCCAGTCATGTGGAACTATGAGTCAATTAAATCTCTTTCCTTTATTAATTACCTATTCTCAGATATGTCTTTATTAGCAATGTGAGAACAGAATAATCCACCCACATTATGTTTTGATGGGACACTTTTTGTCAGTTACTTAAAAGAAGGAAAGAGGTCCAATATATTAGGATTTGTGAAAAAAATAAAGTAGAATTGACTCCACCTATCTATTTTCCCACACCTGAGTAGTCATAGGCACCAGGCATTATTAATGCATTTGTGGTATACTGGTATAACAAACCTAACCAGTTATATAAAAGTATAACACATACAATTATATATAGTACATAATACTTGATAATGGTAATAAATGATTATGCCACTGGTTTATGTATTTATTACAGTATACCTTTTGTTATTTTAGAGTGCACTTTTTCAACTTATTACAAAAAAAGGAGTAACTGTAAAACAGTCTCAGGTCCTTCAGGAGGCATTACAGATAAAGTTGCTATTATCATAGGCAGTGACATCTCATGTATGTTATTGCACCTGAAGACCTCCAGTAAAGCAGGATGTGGAGGCAGAAGACAGTGATTTTGATTATTAGAACCCTGTGGAGGTCTAGGTTTATGTATGTGTCGTGTCTTATTTTTTTAATTTTTTTATTTTTGAAATGGAGTCTTTGCTCTGTCACCCAGGCTGGAGTGCAGTGGCGCTGTCTCGGTTCACTGCAAGCTCCGCCTCCTGGGTTCACGCCATTCTCCTACCTCAGCCTCCCGAGTAGCCGGGACTACAGGTGCCTACCACCAAACCTGGATAATTTTTTTGTATGTTTTTTAGTAGAGACAGGGTTTCACCATGTCAGCCAGAATGGTCTCAATCTCCTGACCTCGTGATCCACCTGCCTCGGCCTCCCAAATTGCTAGGATTACAAGCGTGAGCCACCACACCCAGCCCTTGTCTTAGTTTTTAACAACAACAACAAAATTAACATGAAAACAATTAGAAATATAAAAAAATACATAGACCAAGAATATAAAGAAAAAATATTTTTTGTGCAGTTGTACAAGGTATTTGTGTATTAAGGTAAATATTATAAAAGAACCAAAAAGTTAAAGCCAGTGAAATAGTTTAAAAAGTAAAAAAGTTACAGTAAGCTAATATTAATGTATTGTTAAAGAAAAAAATTGTTAAACAAATGTAATGCAGCCTAAGTATACAGTGTTTATAAAATCTACTGCTGTCCAATAATACTCTAGGCCTTCACATACACTTGTTACTCACTGACTCACCCAAAGCAACTTTCACTTTTGCAAACTCCATTCGCGATAAGCTGTACAGGTGTACCATTTTTTTTGTCTTATGTCATATTTTAACTATACCTTTTCTATGATGAGATATGTTTAAATACACAAATATTTTGCTGTAATTTCCTACAGTATTCAATACAGTAATATGCTGTATAGGTTTGTAGCGTAGGAGCGATAGGCTCTACCATATAGCCTAGATGTGTAGTAGGCTTTAATGCTGAGGCTTGTGTAAATATAACTCTATGATGTTTGCATAATGATGAAATTGCCTAACAATGCATTTCACAGAATGTAAATTTGTCATGAACTGATCTATGACTGTATTAATATACTGGAAACATTTTTCAAAAGTTAAGACAGCAGTGTAATTTTGTCAGGCTTTGTTCGATCACAATGCCACTTTATAATTTAAGCTGTCTAGCATTTTAGTGTTAGGAGAATCTATAAAATATATATGAAATTGAGAAATGAAATCATTTCAAATCACTTCCTATTAGTGTCTTCAAACTCTTACCAGAGCATTAGTTCTTAAAAATCCATTACAATTTTTATAAGTATTCAGATTTATGGAATCTCCATGATAACTCATTATTCTGTCATTTTGTTTCCCTACATATTGAAGCTACATATATGGTAGTCCCTGTGTAACAAAGTAGCTTAGATTCAAAATTCATTTTGAAATGTTTTTTCCCTTTCTTGCTTTTACCCGTGAAACATTCTTAAAAGCCCTTTGTTTCCCTCCTTTCCCACCAGGCGCTTTTGTGCACTCTGCTTATCTAATTATGGGCTTGCTTAGAAATTCAAGGGGCTAATTTTGAAACAAACCAGACATGGAGACCCAGCTGCAAAATTCACGGAATTACCTCAAAGCAGTTAGTCAACAACCTGGCCATTGTTAAGATGACACCAGTCCATGCTTTGGATGGACCATGAGTCCAAATAACCACTGGAAGAAAACACAGACCTTGTACCCAGCACTACTCCCGCATGCCTCCCATTTCATGTTCCCTTTTTTAAGCCCGTCTTCCCAGTCTAATGTTTGGAATGGTCTCTCACTGACACGAGCCTGGCCATTTCTCAACTGCTAACATCTGAATAAAGTTGCTTTTCTTTCACCACACCTCTCTTCTGTTGTGGCTTCCAAGCAATAAGCAGCTGCTCTTGAATCAGTTACACCTGGACTTAAACTACTAAATCATTAGTGGTGTCCTTTTGTGGTTAGTACAAAAGTTATTGTGATTTTTGCCGTTTAAAAGTGATGACAAAAAACAGTTACTTTTGCACCAACCTAATAGTTTTTGAAGAGGTAAAAATCAACAAACTCTAAGCAACTATTATTCATATATACATTTTTAGGGCCTAGGATTATGTTGAGTGAAAAAATACTATTTCCAAAGAACAGAAGCAGCAATTTTAGATCTTTAAAGTTCATGTTAGTAACATAATTTTTTATTTTAAAATACCTTTCACTTTCATTTTTATTTGCTTAATTTAATTAAGCAACGCATTTGAGTGCACATGAAGAATATTTTTGCTTTCACTCATATATTTTAAATTTTATAAGCTATCTATTTTATTATCACTAAAATGAACTAATTTTCAACAACATTTAACAAAACTATTTTTCCTTTGTAGAACTCAAACATGCCAGAATATGTTGGTGGCTAAAGACTTAAATATGTTAAATTATATTAGTGTGTATTACCTGCATTAAACACCTATCTTTAAGGCTGATTAAAATTCATTTGAATGTTTTACCACAGTTCCCACTAACAAGAGCAATTTTAAAAAGATACTTAATTTTTCTAAACTTTGTACACTGTTTGCTTTTCCCAAATAATCAATTTTGGGAAGACTAAGCAAAAAACCACCCAGAGATTATGCATATTAATTTCAGAGTAAATTTTAATGTCTTCTTTTCATTGAAACAGTTTTTCTGATGGAAGTATTTATTGAGAGTAGCATGTGCTCGGAGAATGTGTTTAGAACCTTTTCCTCCACAATATAGCCATCAGTCATGAAGAAAACAAGCTATTAAAAATAAAAGTTTCTTTGAGTATAGCTTATAAATATAATTTTTTTCTTCTCTAAATTAGTTTCTACAACTTATTATTTAAAAAAAAAAATGACTTAGGGCTGGGCATGTTGACTCATGCCTATAACCCCACCACTTTGGGAGGCTCAAGTAGGAAGATCAGCTGAGACCAGGAGTTTGAGACCAACCTGGGCAACATAGTGAGACCTTGTCTCTACTGAAAGAAAGAGAGGAAAGCAAGAAGGAAAAAAAAGAGAGAGAGAGAGGAGAGAGAAAGAGAAGAGAAAGAAAAGAAAGAGAAAAAAGAGAAAGAGAGAGAAAGAAAAAGGGAGGGAGGAAGAGAGGGAGGGAAGGAAAGAAGGGAGGAAAGGAGTGAAGGAAAGAAAAAGAGAGAAAGAAAAGGAAAGCGAAATAGAAAGAAAGAAAAGGAAGGAAGGAAAGAAGGAAGAAAGGAAGGAAGGAAGGGTTATCTAGTCTGTGTAGTGACATACACTTGCAGTCCTAGCTACTTGGGAGACTGAGGCAGGATGACAGCTTGAGCCCAGGAGTTTCAGGCTGAAGTGAGCCCTCCAGCTAAGCCAAATAAGTTAGACCATGTCTCTTAAAAAAATGACATGCAAATTATTATTCATCTTCCTATAGATTAGTGTTCATTAGAAATATTTTAAACTATATCCAGACTACATAAAAGTAATCTCAGTATTTTCTTTTTTTTTTTTTTTTTGAGACGGAGTCTCGCTCTGTCGCCCAGGCTGGAGTGCAGTGGCCGGATCTCAGCTCACTGCAAGCTCCGCCTCCCGGGTTTACGCCATTCTCCTGCCTCAGCCTCCAGAGTAGCTGGGACTACAGGCACCCGCCACCTTGCCCGGCTAGTTTTTTGTATTTTTTAGTAGAGACGGGGTTTCACCGTGTTAGCCAGGATGGTCTGGATCTCCTGACCTCGTGATCCGCCCGTCTCGGCCTCCCAAAGTGCTGGGATTACAGGCTTGAGCCACCGCGCCTGGCCAATCTCAGTATTTTCAACATTATAAATAGTTGGAAAACTATTACATACCTTAAGCTCTATGTTATATAGAACTTGACTTACATACCTTAAGCTCTATGTTATACAGAACTTGACTAAGAAAAAAAATGTGGAGGACAAATATAGGAATACACCTTTGAAATAATATTGCTACCAGCAGTTATATTCAACATCACAACAATCATATAACCATATGATAACATAGAGATTTTTTTTTTTTTTTAGAATTTCTTTGGTCTTATAAACCTGCTTTTCAATTCAATAAGAAAATCAATACTTTTCTTGAGACCTAACTACATGTCAGACATTGTACTTTATTGTATTTATTATCTTACTCGATGTACCCAAAATTCTAAAAGATACATATTATTATTATCGCATTTTATTGATGAAGATTCTTGGATATAGATATATTAAGTTAATTATTCCAAGATCACACAGTTAATGAGTGCTAGAACACTGGTCAGTATATCTGCAAAGCCTGTATTCACCCTTAGAATGAATTCACTTGACAAAAAACGTTACATGAAAAGTATCCTTTATTGTTGATACACAAAATCATAGACTCACACACTTAAAAGTGAACTTAATGTTTACCTGATGAAATGCTACAAAATACATGCTTGAATTTTACCTAATAACATATACCCTTAAAAGGATGGACGAATATTTCCAAGGGCAGATGGTGGTCCTTCTGTAGCCCTTTCCACCTCTGAGCATCTTAACTCTAATGGGAGGGACATTACTATTAGACCCAGACAAAGTTTCAGCCCAGAAGTTTCAATGACAAACAGGAAAGGTCAGGTTGCCGTTCTTATGAAACTTTCACATTATTAAAAACATATCATGAAACAACATACTCAATGTTTCTAATGGCTTTGAAGAATCCAAAAAAATAATGTAATAAAGAGTGAGTGTGGTTCTATTTTAAATTGGCTGGTTAGAGGCCTTTCTAAGAACGTTTATGCTAAATCAGAATTATATGGAAATTCTTAGTATATGAAGATAATAATAAAAAAAAATCCATTCAGTGGGAAAACAGAAAAACAAAAGCCCAAAAGCAATTCATGCAGATTTCCTAAGGCAGGAAACAAGCATGAGCTATTGTAGGAAAGGAAAACGGGTATGTGTTTCTGAAGAAAGGAGACTGTCAGGGAGCCATATGAGGTGGGTGAGGGCTGGGCAAGGGCGTATGGGGCTTTTGACATCTTGAAGAGGTAGGGTTTCTTTCCAAGAGTAGATGATTTTACACAAGGTAGTAAGATTAACGGATTTTTATTTTTAAGAAACCACCCTGGATGTAGAATGATGAGCCATTATCAGGCCAGAAGAGAACAGAGAAACTGGTTAGGAGGCTGTTGAAGTGAGACAGTGTTATTAGACAACATTTTCAGCAGTAGAGATGATGTGTCAATGACACAAAACATGCTTTGGAAGTAAAGCTCGCAGGGCTTGCTCATAGATTGCATGTAGAAGGAAAAGGAAAACAAGCAATTTGCTCTTAAGTTTTTGACTTGAGCAAAAGAATGTTGATTCCATTTACAAAGATAAGGGTTGACATTCTTAGTAAATTACTTTATTGATCAAGAAGAAAATTGAAGTTCAGTTTGGATATGTAAGATTGAAATATATGTGGGATACAGGAGATAAATATCTCTCATAATGTTTTCTATCCAATTTGTTCTATATCTACTCTTTTAGCACCAGAGTCATAAAGATTAACATCTCTTCTGAGTGGCAGCATTTCATATGGGAAGTTTTTTGTTTTGTTTTGACCCATTACCATCGATCTTACTTCTACTCTTTATCTTAAGACATGTTTCTCACACCATTCTATTTTTTTCTCCTGTATGTTTTAATTTGCTTGTATCAATACTAACTGGAGACCTAAAAACAGAACATAACTGGACAGAACACTGGACACTTTGGAGACACTTTACATAATTTTATTGCTCAAATCATAATGTTCCAAACTCCCTTTTCTAAGAAGTAACAGATGAACATATTCTAACATCAAAAAACTTTACCTTGTCTCATTTAAGAAATATGCATTACTTGACATTGTTAGTTTAGAACTGGGATAGGTTGGTAGGTGAACAGGCAGAAGAATACTCACCAAGGATGGTGTCTTGTAGTCGTGAACTGAAGAGAAGATCCTGAAGTGCCAAATTAGTCTGCGAGGCTAAAACATGACCCAAACTGGGTGGCTTCAAAAACAAAAACAAAAAATTATTTTCTCACCGTTCTGGAGGCTGGAAGTTCAAGGTCAGTGTTCTTCAGAGGCCTCTATCCTTGTGTTGCTGATGGTCCTCTTCTTGCTATGCCCTCACATGGCTTTTTGTTTTTCTGCACATCCCAGGTGCCAATGGGACAATTTCCAGTCCTAAAGAGGCAAATATTTAAAAATGATAAAGACAAGTGATACTGTACAGCAGAAAGTTCCAAGTTTCTTTAGTGTAGAATAAAGTGGAACAATATGTACAGCTTCAAGACTAAAAAATATTTTAGTAAAACATAGTATATATTATCATCCACTCAGAATTTTAGTCTCCATTTTAAACTAAAAAGTTAATCTTAATATGAAGAACTGGAAATTTTCAATTTTGGATATTGATCTTTGTGTAGGCAATAGGGAAAGTTAGCGACATAGCGCCAGAACGAGGGATAGAGCCCTGGTATCCGAATTTTTACACTCTCTCAACTGAATTTGTTTGTGCCTAATTCTAGTACCTTTCTCTAAGAAAAGCAATTGGAATTTAAGCACAGTTAAGTTTGACAAAATTACATCATAAAAAAAGACGCTGAAGCAACTGGAAATATTTAGCCTGCAGAGAATATACAGAGGAGAAATGATGTTTATTTTCAAATGTGCAGAATTTGCTCTATGAAAGAGAAATGAGCTGTGTTTTGTGTGCAGAGGGTATAACTTAGACAATTTGATGGGAGACACAGGGAAATTGTAAAGAGGACTATTCTAATAATTGCAGTTATCCATCAAGCTAATACATTGCATTGCAAGAATGAGATTTTCAAGTCTGCTGGGGTATTAGTAAGTTGGACAGCCACTTGGAGAAAAAAGCACTTTGGGAAATCAAACACTGAACAGATATTTGAACTGCATGATCTGTAAAGTTCGTTCCAGCTCTGAAATATAACATTCTAAAAGAAGTCCTTCATAGTTTAATTTGATAACTAAAAAAAGACATTGAAATACAGATTTATTGAGGCACTAAGTAGGGACAGAGATTACATTATTCAGTCATTTCAGCCCATAATTGAGAACTTAGTTGTCCAATCTCCAATCAAAACAATTTTTGTTCCAGTATCAAAAAATCTCTCCTGAAACTTAATAAAATATTACAAGAATATCATTATGAATTTTTTCCTTCTTAAGTTTGAAAAGCAAGACTTTTAGCATGTACAGATAGGGTTCAGAGACTATTTCAACTTAAAATCTTTCATGAATACGGATACTTTTTAGTAGTTAATAAGTTATAAATATGATTTGAATTATTAAACTTGTTTTTCTAAAACAAAGTAGTTTATCAAAAGTAATTAAAACTGTATTTTATAACATTATAGAATAAAATAAGACAATATGAGAAATTACTTTCCTTCTCACCTCGGCCACTCAAAACTACACATATGTTAGAGTAATGTGGAAGAAGAAATAAGAGCTGCCAGGAGTTGGGGAAAGAGGAGAGAAATTTATGAAAATACCGCTGAAGCTTACACCTCTGACTGCCCACTGAATAGATGTTTTGCAGATATCAATGCTTTTGGATCTTTATCCATGAGGAAACATTACTGTCAAATCCATTCTCACTTGCAAATATGACAGAGAACAAATTCCTTCCCTGCAAGTTACGCTAAAACTCAGGTGTGGGAACAAAATCTGAGGAAATTCATAAACACCAGACCTGTCTTCTGTGAAATGCTACAAGGAAGTTCTCCAATCTGAAATAAAAGGATCATATCCTGTAACAAGAAAATATCTGAGGTTCTAAACTCCACTGGTAAATGTAAATATACAAAAAATTCAAAATACTCATAATACAGTGGTGTGTGTAATCACCAATATCTTTAGTATGAAGACTAAAAGACCAAACTACTAAAGAAAGTAACTACAACAATTGATCAAGAGGCAATATAAATGTACACTGAGACTTCAAAAAGTCAAAATGTGTGGGAAAATGTGTTAAAGCGTATTATGATTTTCATTAAAGAGCTGAGCTAGCTTTGTAACTAAAATGAATAAGCCACTTTCTTCAATTTTTGTGAGAAATTAGATGAGATTTCAATAAAGGAAAGTATTATCTTACATAAATAAGTGATTCATCTCATTTACACAATGGTTCACTGGCACTAAAATTAAAGATTTATGTGACTTTTATTGAATTAAATTAATTATGCAGTATAAAAAATCTAAATTATTAACTAAATTTCCCCCTTAGATTTGCTGTATATGTTTAATGCACACAAGAGAAATATCTGAAAACATGAGCATTTACATAGATTCTATTGAAATTTGTGCTGTCTGCTTAACTAAAGAAAAGCTTAACTATATGAAGGCAAACAAATTAACAGCATATGCCTCAGCTTCTCCTGGGAACACAGAAATAGTTATCTCTGCCACTTTATAAGTGCTTGCTATAATTGAAAGTTGTTTCACTGCACATACATTTATTGGAAAAAAATTAACTTTTTAAAGGTTATCTTCAGTAGAATAGAGAAAATCTGACCATAAAAACTGCTAAATGTTTCTGATCATAAACCTTGCAAAATAAGGAGAACAGCAAATGAATTGCAACATTGCACTCTTGTAAAGGGTTGTCAAATTTTCATAAATTGTTAATATGGAAAAATCCTAGTGTTCACATTTTTGTGGATCATGTAAAAATATAACATGATGGTTATCATTAATAATAATTTATTATGTATTTAAAATGTACCATGAAAATATATCTTAAGTTTTCAACCAACACAAAATTATAAGTATGTGAGGTGATAGATGTGCAAATTAGCTTGATTTAACCATTTCACAGTGTATACACATGTCAAAACATCACATAATTTTTATTTTTAACTTTAATATAAAATAAAAATATATAATGTAAAAATACTGGAGATGATCTGTGACATGATTTCACCTATTTATTTTGTCTAATAAGTGGGTTGACTGAGATTCCTCTCCACAAATGAAACCTCCAAGTTAGAGGAATTATAGCAATAAATCCTGAATTATTTCCCTTTGAACATTCTATTATGCAATGTAGCCTACTTTCTGAAAATGTTTTATTACATTTTAAGGTACATCTAAAATATGTGCTATTCTATTTCAATGAAATGTAATGATATATTGTTTTAGATTATTTGGGTTTGTTCAAATCAGAAATAAATTCAATCAAATATAAATGTAATTAACACAAGAAACAATGCCAAATATTTTTATCATGTCATTCTTTCCTGAAACTATAAAATCTCTTTGAAAAATCATATTAGTAATATTAGCAAAAATAGACATAATATAGAGAGTTTTAAAAGATATGATTGCCCGGGTGCGGTAGCTCATGCCTGTAATCCCAGCACTTTGGGAGGCCGAGGCAGGTGGATCACGAGGTCCAGAGATTGAGACCATCCTGGCTAACACGGTGAAACCCCATCTCTACTTTAAAAAAAAAAAAAAAAAAAAAATTAGCCAGGCGTGGTGGCCGGCACCTGTAGTCCCAACTACTCGGGAGGCTGAGGCAGGAGAATGGCATGAACCCAGGAGGCGGAGCTTGCAGCGAGCCGAGATCGCGCCACTGCACTCCAGCCTGGGCAACGGAGCAAGAAGACTCCATCTCAAAACCCCCCCCCCGCCACACACACACACAAAATATATGATTAACCTGATTGTAATGAGTGAAAAACATTCAAAGCAGATCAAGTTAACTGGCATTCTTGTCAACACTTGGGGTTGTCAGGCTACTTTTCCCTCATGACTAACATACAAAACGTTTTAAATGTGATTTAGCTTTCTCTTCATTTAAACCATCAATAAAAATAAAAATAAAAATAAACTATTTAGCTTTTATCTGTAATGACAAATAAACCTCAAGTAGATACATGTCTGCAGATTTTCTTCTTAGCCAGTATGTCAAATTCTTACAAAAGTGGTGTGGACACATATGTAATCCTTAAATTCTACCATAAAAACAATGTTTATGGCCAAAAATTTTGACACTTTGTAAAATAAAAGTTGATATTTATGTAGATGTTACCACATAGATAAATTAAGAATAACTTTCGCCTCAAAATCACGTATGTTGGATACATTTCACAATGCCAGTTATATATGTCCATTGCTATGTATTTATTGTCTGAAAAAAATGATTGTCATTGAAATAAAATTCTCATCCTGAATAAAAGAACTAGGTAGTTCACTCAATCACAGGTTTATAATATAATCTATATCAGAAAGATGTATTTATGTTTACTATGTATTTTGGAGTGGAAATCCTACGTATAATTTCTTAAGATTATTGATAAAAAGTAACTATAGTAATGTAGTATAATAACTAACATACTAAAACATTGTATGTGGGTATCTATGTGTATGTATTATATATAATATTTGTTAAATACAATAACTGGCAATGATAGTTAAATGTTTACTGAGCACTCATAGTATGTCTTAAAGGTTCAGCAATTATGTAATGTTTGCTAGGAAAATAATGTAACTTACATGGTTTATGTCATGTTATGTATGTTAAATTGTTATAAACAATCTTTTCAAAAATTTAGACAACTTTTATAAGACAAATAAGTTTCTTTAAAAAGTTAATTTACCTAAATTAACACTAATTACTATAAAATATAAATAAAATCATATTTATTACATAAATTCATAATAAAATCTTTCCATAAATTAAATTCTAGGCCAAAATAAGTGCCTCAGTTAATTCTACCAAATATTTAAAAATAAATAATAATTATCCAAATTATTTCAGAAAATTGACAAGTGAGAATAACTACCCATTGTATTTATGCAGCTGTATAACCCTGATACTGAAATCTGACACGTATCATATTCAAAAAATTAAACCAGTCATAAGCATGGATGCAAACTGACTACAACAACTGTAGGATAGACAGAATATCATAAACAAGTTGGCTTTTTAAAATCAGGAATGAATGACTTAATTAACATTCAAAAACAATTATAACAAACCTGATATTAATACAAAAAATAGAAATCCAAACCACTTCAATAAGAATTTGACAAAATTTATTACCATTTCATAATTAAATTTATGAACAGAAGAGAATTTCTCCAAACTGATAAAGGACAGCTTGCAAAAAACAACAACAACAATACAGAAACTTAACAATTAATATGCAGTATAGATTCAACATAGTATTGGTATTCCAAGAGGATAATTTGAAGAAATAGAAAATTCCAAAGTTTATTTGAATATGCAAAGGATCTAATATAACCAAAGTAATCCTGCAAGAGAAGTATAAAGTTGGAGAGTTTAAACTACCTGGTATCATGACACACTCTAGTGCTACAGTTACCAGCAAAAAGGTGATACTGGAGTAAAGACAGAAAAATATATCAATGATACAGCATAGAGAGTCCACAGATAGACTCACGTGCTTCATTTTCAGCAATTTGCCAAGTCACTTTGATGAGACAGGAGACAGTCAAAGTTCCCCGGGGAATCCCGGCTTTCAAGCCTGAAAGACCCTGAAGGTTGAAAAACTGAGCTGATGGTCCGGGATGAAACCTACCTTTTCCCAGCTAAATTCTCTCTGAACATTTCCCACCTGGGGTCTGGGAGGACAAGGTGAAACATTGGGGATTTTGCAGCATTTGCAGCAGGGAGGATCCTGGCCTCTTTTGTTCCTGGGTGGTCACTTGGGATTCAATCTTTGAAGTGGGAAACCTGCTAGCAGGATTCTTTCTTGCTTTGTTGAGAGTTATTTTTTCTTTTTCCTTTTTGCCCAGTAAATTCAATTTTCCTCACCCTTCTATGTGTCCATGAGCCTAATCTTTCCTGGTTGTGTGACAAGAGCCCAGTTTCAGCTGAACTAAGGAGAACGTTCTGCAACAACTTCAAGGGCGATGGGAAAACTTTCAAAAAAGATATATGTTGCTAGAATGACTCAAAAATGTTGTAGGAGGAAGGAGTAAACTTATAGTTGTACCTTACGGTATACACATAAATACATTAGAGAAGAACAATGGACCTAAACATAAATCAAGTTTCTGGAATATGTATGTTTTTTACACATTAGATACACAGGGCTTTTTGTCAGACACAAAAAGCACAAAACTTCAAAGTAGTGATTAATTGGATTTCTTGAAAATTAGAATTTATGTGTGTAAAAGACACAATAGATACTGAAAGAAAATCTTTGCAGTATTTAAATATGATAACTTGCATGTAGAAAATATACCTGATGTAAATGACGAGTTGATGGGTGCAGCAGACCAACATGGCACAAGCATACATATGTAACAAACCTGCACGTTATGCACATGTACCCTACAACTTAAAGTATAATAATAATAAATAAATTTAAAAAAAAAAAGAAAATATAAATAACTCGTGTATAAAATGGATAAAAATTTTAAATGGGCAAGGTTTAAATAGATACTTTATAAAAGTAGGCACATATATGACTTATGTGAACTTTAAAGTTGCTTAACCTCATTGGTCACTAGGAAAATGCAAATGAAACCATTAATAAGTAAGTACTTTATAGCTGCTAGAATAGCTAAAATTTTAAAAACTAAAATCTGGTATCATCTATATTGGCAAAGATAGCAAAACAACTAGAACTTTTATCAGTTGTTGGTAGTGTAAAAACTGCTTTGTAGACTGGCAGTTTTTTATAATGTTAAACAGACATTTGATCATAACACTAGTTCTACTAGTAGTTTTTAACCCAAGGTTTAAAAGTATCATATACCCTCAAAAAAACACACAACAATATTTATAGTAGTCCTATTTATAAAAGCACAAACTTGGAACCAATCTAAATGTCTTTCAAGGGGAAAATGGGTAGAGAAATAGTGGTTTGTGCATTCAATAGCATACTTTTTAGTAATTATTAAAAAAGAACAAATCTCAAAACTGTATATTAAGGAAAAGACGTCAAACATAAAATAGTAATACATACTTACAGTACATTTATATGGCTCCTATCTGCAGCCAAATTAATCTAAAACAAGACAAATCAGGATTTTTGGAAGGGTACCCAACTACAAAGGGACATGAGAAACTCTCCTGATGAGTTGAAAGTAGATTATATGTTATTATGGGTGACAGCTACAGAAGTGAATGCAATTATCAAAAGTAAATTAACTAAATTAAAAACTATAATTTTGTTAAATATATATTACATATATCTATTTTTAAATATATTAGATAAAAAGCACTCTAAACCATTATATATCTTTTTGAAATGTAACAAAATATATTAAAAATAAAAACAATTTCCTAGGTAAATTTATATGGACAATTATATGGTTTTTCAGAAGGATAGATGCTATAGATATCAAAATTTAAAAAGGCAAATATGAAAAACATCTCGCCTCATTTTTGACACTGGTTTACTATGTAGTATTTTTAGCTTACAATTAAACCCAAGTGACTCAGCTAGTGTGAAATAGCTCTTTGGTAATAAGAATTAAGCTATGTGCTATTTTGCTGATATTCAAATTTGAGCCCAACACGAGAAGCTTATGTGCAAAAGCCACTAAGTTAGTGGAATGGTTCTTTACTGCAAATATGTCTTCATTTTGTCTTTGACCATTGCACTTCTCTTAACTACTGTGGCATATTGAATATTGTGATCTCTTTTGGCAAATATCTTCCAAAAAGAAGGAAACTTATAGGCAGAAGTTGAAGAGAGAGAATTTAACAACATAATAGTCAATTTGTCTGGGTGATCTTAATATCTATCAATAGACCAATTTATCTTTTATATACTGTCGTAGCATTGTATATCTTTTTAAAATTACTTAACACAATTTTAAATTATAGTTTTTCAGGGTATGTTTTTGATTAACCATTTTGAAGACATGACTGCCTCTTTTTCCTTCATCATTAGCATCCTAATCACTGAACATAGTATCTGGCACATAATGAGAAAACAGGAATGTTTTCGAATAATTTTTAATGAATGAAAACTACTGCTTCTTAGGGAGCAGCAGGGATGGAAATGTCTCCCCCTCCTCTCAGCTTCATATGTTGAACTCCTAACTTCAATAATATTATATTTCTTTTTAGAGCCTTAAAAAATTAATTAAGGTTAAATAAGATTTTAAGAGTAGGGCCCTAATGCAATAGAATTGGTGTTCTTATAAGAAGAGAAAGGTTCGGGCACATTCACAGAGGAAAGGCCACGTGAGGACACCATAAGAAGGTGACCATCTGCAAGCTAGAAAGAGACGCCTCACTATAAACTATCTAGCACACCCTTATTTCAGAATTCCAGCCTCCAGGAGTGTGAAAAAAATTGTTCAGTTTAGGTCACTCAGTCTGTTGTATGCTGTTATGGCAGCTCCAGCCAACTAATATAAGGAGAAAACGTATGATTAATTTACAAAATAGATGCTGATTTTATCTCAGAATTTTGAGAGTAGAAAATATGGTATTTATTCCTCAAACATCAAGTATATTGATTTTGTATTAGGAGCTAACATCACTTTTCTGTAAACGTTTGTTACATGTAGAGTTCAGACAAAATTCTACATATCCCTTTAATTGTTTTCTTCCTTTATTAGTATCAGATTGAGCTACATAAATGGGAGAAAATTGTACTGTTAGCAAGAGTAAAACTACTATTCTCACCATACATGTTTCAGAAGACAAAGGTATAAGACAAATAGCTTGTTACTTCTCATAGAGAAATGCAGAGGTTTATATGTGTGTGAATAAATGAAAGTATTTCAGTAAACATTTGTTTACCATCTGTCTTTAGACAGCGATTTGTAAACACTGATGGTTCAGTGCAGCAATAAGAGTTTTCTACCACTTTAGAATAATAAATAACAAAAAGATACCTCTACGATTATTGAAGATACAGAGGAATAAAGAAGGTCTTGACTCTATTTTGCATCTGAGAGGACAGAAAGCATCCTAGTGCCTATTCTTTCTTCCTATTTGTATATGGGTATTTTATAAATAAAATATTCATGTTACCAATATCTATGTGTTTTAGATGAAGATCAAGGTTTTAGACAAAAAACAAATTATTGTTTTTCTCCAATAATAACTGAAGTTTAAAATCTATGTCTTCTGTAAGCGAAAAAGAGAACTGCAGGTAACCACAAAATATTTGTATTCAAATGCTAAATATTTACTTCACCTGGTTTGGAAATATTTCTAATACACATGAAATTTTAATTGCTCTCCTAATGCCTTAAAAACAATGATGTTTTCACAAAACAAGGGTCACTTTTAAAATGCTTTTTGAATCACCTTCTCTAGAATTTACAGCTAAAGAAACACTAAATAATGCATGATGTACAATTTAACATGATAGAGTATTTATTTGGAATTATTTATTTGAGGAGATATAAAAGGTTTGTATCTAGATCCATTTTGTGCAAAGTTAACATATTCATTTCAATCTTGTGTGCATATTTCTGAGATTATTTTGAAGCTTTCAATTTTCATGCCAACATAAAAATAATTTTTACATTGTGATGAAGATAAATTGTTAGGTTACCTTGATGCTCTTTAATTCTATCTATATGGAAATTTACTAATGTATTTTAAATTTGTTTTCAGAAAATGGATACAAGAAGATAATTTGGGCACCTTGTACTTCTAAGAATTATGAATATTGGTATATTTTATACACACTTTGCTTTGGCAGAATTGAATTGAATGATTTGATATAAATAATTATATATAATGGCCTCTTGAAATGTGTTACTGTAATTTACCTAGGGTGTTCATTTTGACAGTGTTCATTTTAGCACATTTTACTATGATATTTACTATGATAGTTTGTTTTGTTGTTCATTTTTTCTCTTATATTTAAGAGTAGATATTTTATAAGTATTAAATGTAAATTATTTTGACTTGTATAGTTTTTTACATGCTCTAAAGGAACCCATCCTGTCAAAAAGACAGAGCATTCAGAAAAATATGGAGAAACAATTTTTAATCTGTGTGAACTGCTGAGGCAACCAGAAATAGAAGACTAAGAACTGGAAATATCCTTAACAATTAATCTAACAAAATATGCATGAACTCTACATTTAAAGTAATAAAAGAAGACCATTTCACTTAATATTTCCTATAAAAATCCCTGGATATAATACATGAAGAAATGATTAAATGACTCTGAAAGATACAGAGAAGAAAGTAGTCTGTCTAGGGACTCTGGGATTTGAGGAATGACCCAGTAAAGTGTTTGTTGTTCATTTTGTTGTTTGTTTTCTTTTCGGTTTGGGGTATTTTTGCATCTAATATATCCAACAATAAACTGAGTCAGCAAGTAACATATTAAATCACATAAGTTGCAATATCCCCTATTTATAATTTATCAAAAAATTATAAAATAATGAAAATTATTCACTAGAAAAAACTGATTATATAGACACTTCATATAATAATCTTCCATATGATATCAATATGAGTAATTATTTGAATATGCTTTAACTCACTAACCATAAGGAAAACGCAAATCAAATCATCGTATGATGCTGCTCTACTACCTACAGAACAAAAGAGGATGCCAAGCATTGTTAAAGATGTGAAGCAATTTGCCCTCTCATAGATTTCTTGTAGAAGTGGTACAACCTCTACGAGAAAGTATATGACAGTATCTACTAAAACTGAGTGTACGAGTAAGGCAGAGCCCTGGAACTCTATACCTAAATGGTACATATCCAACAAAAATGCATATGTATGTTCATCAAAACACATATCTTTGAATAACAGCACTACATGTAATGGCCTCAAACTGGAAATGAAACGCCCTTCAACAGTTTATGAATTATTACATTGTCATATACTTATATAATACTGTACAGCAATGAGAATGAATGAATGAACTACCACTACCTGAAATAACACGAATAGGTATCATGAACATAATGTTGAGTGAAGAAAGCTTCACACAACATCAGCATTCTATCATTTCAATTAAAGAAATATCAAGAAAAGCTAATAGCATTCTATGATGTTACAATTTAGAAGAGTAGTTAGTAGTTTTGTTGTTGTTGTTTTTTGTTTTGTTTTGTTTTGTTTTTTTGTGTGAGAGGGAGTCTCTGTCGCCCAGGCTGGAGGGCAGTGGTGCGATCTCGGCTCACTGCAACTCTGCCTCCCAGGTTCAAGTAATTCTCCTGCCTCAGTTTCCTGAGTAGCTGGGATTACAGGCACATGCCACCACACCCAGCTATTTTTTATTTTATTTTATTTTATTTTATTTTATTTTATTTTATTTTATTTTATTCGAGACAGAGTCTCGCTCTGTCCCCCTGGCTGGAGTGCAGTGGCGCGATCTTGGCTCACTGCAAGCTCCGCCTCCGGGGATGACGCCATTCTCCTGCCTCAGCCTCCAGAGTAGCCGGGACTACAGGCGCCCGCCACTACGCCCGGCTAATTTTTTGTATTTTTAGTAGAGACGGGGTTTCGCCGTGGTTTCGATCTCCTTACCTTGTGATCCGCCCACCTCAGCCTCCCAAAGTGCTGGGATTACAGGCGTGAGCCACCGCGCCCGGCCCATTTTTTGTAATTTTAGTAGAGATGGGGTTTCACCATGTTGGCCAGGCTGGTCCACCTCAGGTGATCCGCCTGCTTCGGCCTCCAAAAGTGCTGAGATTACAGGCGTGAGTCGCTGCATCTGGCCAATATTCTTGAAAGCTTCCAGAATGCTGGTAATATTTATATTCATGATATGCTTACTGGTTTCACGAATGTTCATTTGGGGATGTTTATTGAGTTGCATACTTATGATTTGTGCCACGCGTCGTTCATATGTTTTAATTAAGTAAAATCTATATTTTAAAATTTATTTAAGTTTTAAGTCTCCTCAACCAGTATAAAGTGTTGTCATTAGCAGAAACATTGAAATAATAGTAGTTTGAAAATCAGCAGAGTATCGCTCATTCTCAGTGAACAAACTACAGTGGCCATTTTAAAGGTAGCCCACTAGTTATAAGCATTTAGTGAGTAGTGCGTATTAATTAGTATGTGTTTCTGAGGATATGAAGAACATTGGTTTATTAGCAAAGTCAGGGATGAGGGATTCTATTTAATATAGTAATAGTTGTAATAACTCATTTTGATTTCCAGTTTGGGTATATTGAATAGTTTATGTATTAAGTTTTTCACACAAAATTTAAACTGGGTCAAATCATGTATCTTGATTCTGATTTTGAATGATCAATTGATTTTAAATGTTGGATTTAAGGAGCCAAAATTTTCTGTTGATTTGAATGAAACAACAAACTGGTTCAGCCTCATGATACATTTAGTGAGAACATACTGAGTGTTTACTTTATGCTTAGCAAGAATAAACCTTCATGAAACAATTTAAAAATAAGTAATGCTATGCTTTTCTCAGGCAAACATTTTAAAATTATAGGTAGAGAAGCATGGCTTGGTATGGTAAAAGATAAATGCTTCCTAGTAAAGATAGGAAATGAGGGGATGACCAAAAGATAGTTACAGAGCAAAGTAAACTAGAGGTGAAGAACATTCTTTTGTGTTTTTGTGTTCCTTCATTTATTTTTTAATAATGTGATAAAGGATAGGCAATATAAATCATCTAGTCTTCACATTCTTTAGTTACAAAATGGGGAATAAAACTAGTATCTATTCCATTTTGAATTATGATAGTTTAATAAGATAAACATATGAAAGTCATTTACATAGGACCTGCAATTAGTAACCCTTAAGGAAATTAGTCTAGTGAAGTCATCTTCTCATTATCTCTAACATAGAGATGTGTGTGTATATATATATCTCTGAAGAATAGTAGTAAATTTAGTTTGAAGAAGACCTCATAATGATGAGAAGAGTTTCCTTATAGACAGGCTATTCTCCAGGTTTAAGTGAATAAATGTTTGGAAAAGGAGAGGGAAGCATTTACATAAAAAGGTGTTAATTCCATTAGATTCTCTGATAACAAAACATTTATGTAGTTAATGCAATTTTTTTGTCCAGAGTCTGATCTCCCAATATCATAAGAATTCCTTTTTTAGTAATAAATGATGTCTATGTGAGATGAATAATATTAATCTTTCTAATATTCAAATAGAGAGGAAAACAATCACATACAATATTTATAGCACAATAGCTATAAACATGACAGCATACTAACAATGGTATGCTCTAAACTCTTTGTGTAAACATCTATTTTACTCACATCCACTTAATAGAAAGATTAGAAGCAGTTTTAGTAGACCAGGAAATGATGTTTTGGCTAAACTTTTAAGAGAATTTCATGGAAACATTGGACAAATTAATGATGTTTGGAAAAAAAAAACAAAACGTATTTTCTGTTCTTTAACTTGTACATTTTTATACAATAAAATATACTGGAGGTTACATTGTTATTAATATTTTTTATTTTGAAAGTAACACACAGCAAGCAAAGTACATTAAAATATTCTCACAACCAACAAAATTACTTATAAAATTTTATCTTGTTTTCCTGTTATCTCATCCTCATAAAAAGTATCAGTTTGTCTACACTGCTATGATAACACCTTTAAAATAAAGGACCCAACCTTCACTTCCAACAAATTTTCTAACCCTTTATTCCCTGCACTATTACTTGATGGAAGGAAGGAAGGAAGGAAGGAAGGAGAGAAGGAAGGCAGGCAGGCAGGAGAGAAAAGAAAGAAATGTGAGGGAAGGAAGGAAAGAAGGAAGGAAGGAAGGAAGGGAGGGAGGGAGGGGAAGAAACAAAAGAAAACATGCATCAAAAGCTTTTCTATGAATAACGGCTAAACTCAAAGCCATAGAGCATTGACTTTGATCTTGAATCCATAAAATCTTACCAATTCAACCCCAAGTCGTACATTCTGTCTTAGGTTATAGCAACATGGAATACTCCTATTTCTCCGAACACTACTTTTTCTTTAATTGGTCAGATTTAAAGAATTAAACTTCACACTCGCACACAAACATGCATTCTCAAATTCAGAAATTCCAAAGAGTAGACACAAGGCAAAATGAACCAGGAGGCTAATATTCATTTGGTTGCTGCTTATCACCCTAAAAATGGGACTGGTATAACGTTTCCATTGCAATATTAGAGTTCTGTGTATTTGGTGAGTACTTAGAGTAGGGCCAGATTGCAGAGGGTTTTGAATGTCAAGCTAAAGTGTTCATGAAATGTTATGCATTTTTTTGTTGTTGTTGGCAATGGGGAGATTTGAAATATTTTGATGAGGAGAAGGCAGGAAAAAAAAATTTACTCTTATAACCAGCTGAGGAACTCACTACTAACCAGAGCCTGTGTTTGGTTGCAAGGAACAAAAATAAGACTCATTCTCTGTCACTAACACTCATTCTAGCTTGGTACAGAAAGATACACACTGATAAATTTGGAAATGATATTCTAAGTGCTATAAATGTGGATTAGCAACTATAACACACTAGATGATTCAAATCTAGTTTTCAAAAGGTATTCCTTATTTGAGATTAATTTGTATGCGATAGAAAAGATGGATTTAGAGAAAAAAATGAATAGCTAATTGTAACACAAATGTGAATTAATAGCTGTGTGGATTTGTGGTATTCCAATTATAATTTGGCAAAAGATGTAAAATATTACTATTACAATCTTATTTGTATTTACAAATTAAATTTACCATTCTTGTTTTTTTATTACATAAAGTGCATTTCTATTAAGACATCTTCAGTTTAAGCCTGGTAATTATTTAAAAACTAGGAGCTGTCCACAGAAGATACTATGCTTTGGCTAGGTGAACCGCAACGTTCTATTTCTTGTGGCTCATTTACTCAAGGGTTAGAATCACAGGTTATTGGGTTAAGACCTAACTCGTTATTCAGGTTCCATCACTGAAGAGCAATGTCTCAAGACCACACTTACATAGTTTGCCACATCTTTCACATAGATCAGGCAACACTTGTGCAACTCATTCTTTATCTGATTTTTTTCCCAGAGTCTGCTATGTGCCAGATATCTGTTTAAGTTCTAGAGAAGCAAAATATAGTTTTTGTTTTCAATTAATTATATATTTTATTAGAAAAGAGAAAAATTAAACAAATTAAATCACAAATTCTACTATGAACGATGCATATAGAAATCTTGGATCATTATTTTGGGTGTGAAATGGTACTAGATGGGATGCTCAGGAAATACAGCTATCAGGATTGGACATGTAAACAATGTGAATAAAAAGAAAACAAGCAACATCAGACAAAAATTTTATCTTTAAACAGTGAAAAAGAGACCCCTATAGTTGAAGAAGGGCAAGAAGATGAGGATGCGGTAGAGGTTTAAATATATAGACCAGATCACGCCAACTCTTACAAGTAGATTGATTATATGATCCACTGTGTCACTAAGACTACAAGGTCATGGCTAGTTTACTGACATAATTATAAACAGCACCTCTTTTTAGTCTCACGTGTACCCTAATTTGGATTAAAATAATATGGTTGCATGTTGTGTACATGTACCCAAGAACTCAAAGTATAATAAAAAGAAAGGATAAAAAATATTGTCACTTCACATATGGGACATAATAAGGTATTTGAAATGTATTTGACATAGAGCAGGAACCTACTGAAGTTTTCAACATATCTTTTAAGCAGATTGCTCTAGGAATTATGTTTAGATAATTAAAGGGGGAGGACAATCAAGATGGGAAGACAATTTGGAAAGAGTTTGTTGTCCAGACAAGAGATAATGGTCTGATTTAGGAAAATAGCAGTTAATATGAAAAAGATAACTGGACTTTTTACAATTTTAATTTTGTTAATTCAATTTTAATTTTAGATACAGAGAGTGTATGTGCAGATTTGTTACACTGGTATATTGCAGGTGGGTAGTGAGCATTGCACACAAAATGTAGTTTTTAATCTCACACACCTCTCGCTCCCTCCTCCCAAAAGTAGTCCAAAGTGTCTGTTGTTCCCATGTTTACATCCATGTGTGCTCAGTGTTGAACTCCTATTTATAAGCGAGAACATGTGGTATTTAGTTTTCTGTGCCTGTGTTAATTTCCTTAGGATTATGGCCTCCAACCCCATACATATTGTTGCAAAGGACATAATTATTTTATTTATTTATTTATGGAGAACAGGGTCTCGCTATATTGCCCAGGCAGGTCTCAAACTCCTGGGCTCAAGCTATCCTCCCGCTTCCACTTCTCTGAGAGCTGGGATTACAGCCGTGATTTTTTATGGCTATCTAGTATTTGATGGTATATACATACCTCATTTTCTTTATCCAAGCTACCATTGATGGGCACCTAGGTTGATTTCATGTTTTTACTATTGTAAATAGTGCAGAAATGAACGTATGACTGCATGTGTCTTTACGATATAAGGATTTATTTTCCTTTAGGTATATACCCAGTTAATGAAATTGCTGGATTGAATGGTAGTTCTAGCTTAAGTTCTTTTAGAAATTTTTATACTGTTGTCCGGGCGCAGTGACTCACGCCTGTAATCTCAGCACTTTGGGAGGCCAAGGCGGGTGGATCCTGACGTCAGGAGTTGGAGACCAGCCTGGTCAACATGGTGAAACCCTGTCTCTACCAAAAAATACAAAAATTAGCTGGGCATGGTGGCAGGTGTCTGTAATCACAGCTACTCGGAAAGCTGAGCCAGTTGTATTGCTTGAAACCAGAAGGCAGAGTTTGCAGGGAGTGGAGATCGTGCCATTGCACTCCAGCCTGGGCGAAAGAGCCAAACTCTATCTCAGATTAATTAATTAATTAATTAAAATTAAGAAATTCTACACTGTTTTTCACAATGGTTGAGCTAATTTACATTCCTACCAGCTCTGTATAAGTGTTCCTTTTTCTCTGAATCTTCACAAATATCTGTTGTTTCTGACTTTTTGATGATAGCCATTTTGACTTGTGTGTGATATCTCATTGTGGTTTTTATTGGCTTTTCTCAGATGATTAGTAATGTTGAGCAGTTTTCTATATGTTTCTTGGCTGCTCAAATCTCTTCCTTTGAGAAGTGTCTGTTCATGTCATTGGCTCATTTTTAATGAGGTTATTAGCTTTTGCGTGTTGACTTGTTTAATTTGATTACAAATTCTGGATGTTAGACCTTTGTGACATTCATTGTTTGCAAATATTTTCTCCCATTCTGGAAGATGCATGTTTACTCTGTTGATAATTTCTTCAGCTTTGCAGAAGCTTTTTAGTTTAATTAGATGGTCCCACTTGTCAATTTTGTTTTTTGTTACAATTGCTTTGGGGACTTAGAAGCTTTTAGTTAAGGCTGATGTCAGGAAGGGTAGTTCCTAGGATTTATTCTAGGATTTTTATAGTTTGAAGTCTTACATTTAAATATTTAATTGATCATAAGTTAATCTTTTATATGCTTAAAGTTAAGGGTCCAGTTTCATTCTATTTTATATGGCTAACCAGTTATTCCAGCATAGATTATTGAATAGGGAGTCCTTTCCCTGTTACTTGTTTTGTCAGTCTTGCTGAAGATCAGATGGTTGTAAGTGTGTGACTTTATTTCTGAGTTTTGTAACCTGTTCCATTGGTCTATGAGTCTGTTTTTGTACCAGTACCATGCTGTTTTGGTTACTATAGCTTTATAGTAGCTTGAAGTTGGATAGTGTGATGCCTCTGGCTTTGTTCTTTTTCTTAGAATTGCTTTGACTATTCAGGCTCATTTTGTGTTCTATATTGTATTAGGGTTATCCAGAGGGACAGAACTAACAGGATATATATTTATATGAAATGTTAAATGTTTATTAAGGAGAATTGGCTCGCACAATCATAGGGTGAAGTCCCACAATAGGCTGTCTGCAAGCTGTGGAAGAAAGAAAGCAGTAGTGGCTCTGTCTGAGTCCAAAAGTTTCAAAAGCAGGAAAGTTGACAGTGTAGTCTTCAGTCTGTGGCTGAAGGCCTGAGAGTCCCCGGCAAACCACTGGTGAAAGCCCAAGATTCTAAAGGCCAAAAACCCTGGAGTCTGATGTCCAAGGGTGGCAGGAATGGACTGAAGCATCCAGAAAGGAAGAAAGATGAACCCAGAAGACTCAGCAAGCCAGCTCATCCCACCTTCTTCCACCTGCTTTGTTCTATCCACACTGGCAACCAATTGAATGGTGCCCACCCACAAGGAGGGTAGATCTTCCTCTCTCAATCCACTGACTCAAATGTCAATCTCCTCTGGTAACACCCTCACAGACACACCCAGAAACTATACTTTATCAGCTATCAAGGCATCCTTCAATCTTGTCAAATTGGCACTTAATATTAACCATCACAAACATGAATGTTAGAATAGATTGTTCTAGTTCTGTGAAGAATGACATTGGCAGTTTGATATAAATAGTGTTGAGTCTATAAATTGCTTTGGGCAATATGACCATTTAACCATATTTATTATTCTAATACATGAGTACAGAATTTTTTTTTCCATTTATTTGTGTTGGGTCTGATTTCTTTTAGCAAAGTTTGTATTTATCTTTGTGGAGATATTTCACCTCTTTGTTTAGCTATGTTCCCAGGTATTTCATATTATTTGTGGCTATTGTAAATGGTTTTGTGTCCCCGATTTGACTCTCAGCTTGGACATTATTAATGTATAGAAATGGTATTGATTTTTGTACATTGATTTTGTATCCTGAATCTTTACTAAAATCATTTATCAGTTCTAGTAGCTGTTTGGAGTATTTAGGATTTTCTACATATAGAATCATATTGTTAGGGAAGTGAGATATTTGACATATTCTTTTCTTATTTGTATGCCATCTTTTTCTTTCTCTTGCCTGAATTTCCTGGCTAGGACCTTCAGTGCAATGTTAAATAGGAGTAGTGAGAGTGGACATCCTTGTCTTGTACTAGTCCTCAAGGGGAATGCTTCCAACTTTTGTCCATTTGTTACAATGTTGGCTGTGGGTTTGTGATAGATGGCTCATTATTTCGAGGTATGTTCCTTCAATGCCTATACTGTTGAGGGTTTTTATTATGAACGGATGGTGGATTTTATCAAAAATATTTTCCATATCTATTGAGATGAGCATATCGTTTTTGTTTTTTATTCTGTTTATGTGGTGAATTACATTTATTGATCTGTTAAGTCGGAATATCCTTGCATCCCAGGAATAAAGCTTACTTGATTGTGATGTGTTATGTTTATGATATAAATCTGGATTCCATTAGCTAGTATTTTGTTGAGTATTTTTGCATTTAGGTTAACCAGGGGAATTGATCTGAAGTTCTCCTTTTTTGCTGTGTCTCTACCAGATTTGGGTATTAGACTGATGCTGGCTCCATAGAGTGAGCTAGGGAGGAGTATCTCCTCAACTTTTTGGAATAGTTTCAGTAAGAATTTAGTACAACTTGTAGAATTCAGCTGTGCATCCATCTGGTCCAGAGCTTTTTTTGTATGGTAGGGATATATATATGTGTATGTGTGTGTATATATAATATATATAAAATATATATAATATACGTAATATTATATATATTATACATATATATAACTGATTCAATTTCAGGGCTCAACATTGATCTATTCAGGGTCTCAATCTCCTCTTGATTCAATCTTAGAAGATGTGTGTTTCCAGAAATGTGTCTATTTCCACTAGATTTTCTAATTTGCGTGCATAGAATTCTTCATAGTTTTTTCTAAGAATCTTTTGCCTTTTGGTGGGATTTGTTGTAATATCATAATTGTCATTTCTGATTTTACTTATTTGGATTTGTTTTAATCTAGCTAACAGTGTATTAACATTGTTTATTTTGAATCAGCTTTTGATTTAATTGATATGCTGTGGAGATTTTTGCATGTAAATTTTATTTATTACTTTTCTAAATTTAGTCATTTCTTTTTTTCTACTAGCTATGGGATTGGTTTTTTTTTCCCCCCTCTTAGTTCTTTTACATCCAAATTGAGTTTGTTAATTGAAATTTTTCTAACTTCTTGATGACAGCATTTGGTGGTATTAACTTTCCCCTTAACACTGGCTTTAGCTGCATCTCAGATATTTTGGTAAGTTGTGTTCTTATTTTCTTTAATTTCAAAGAATTTTTTTATTTCTATCTTAATTTTTATGTTTAACAGGGAGTTATTTAGGAATAAGCTGTTTGATTTCCATGAATTTGGATAGTTTTGAGAGAGATTCTTCATACAGATTTCTAATTTTATTTCAGAGTAGTCTAAGAGTGTGCTTGATTTTAATTTTTTAAATTTATTCAGACTTATTTTATGACCGAGTATGTGGTTGATTTTAGAATACGTTGTGTGTGCAGGTGAGAAGAATATATATTCTGTTTGTTGGGTGGAGCTTTCTGTAGATGTCTATTAAGTCCAATTGGCCAAGTGCCTAATTTATGTCCACAATTATTTTGTTAGTTTTCTGCCTTGATGATCTGTCTAATGCTGTCAATGAGAAGATGAAGTCTCCCACTGTTATTGTGTGGTTCTCTGTGTCTTTTTGTAGGCCCAGAAGAACTTGTCATGGAGTGTGTATATATTTAGAATAGTTATGTCTCTTGTTGGGCTATTATTAAGTAATGTCATTCTTTGTCCTTCTTCATATTTATTGGTTTAAAGTGTGTTTTATCTGATATAAGAATAACAACTCCTGCTCTTTGTTGTTTTTTATTTGCATGGTAGATTTTCCTCTATCCCTGTACTTTGGGCTTATCTGTGTCATTCCACGTGAGATTGGTCTTTTTAAGGTAGCACATGGTTGAGCCTTGTCTTTTTATCCTGCTGACCACTCTAAGCCTTTTAAGTGGGGTGTTTAGTCCATTTACATTCGGGGTTAGAATTGCTATGTGAGATTTTTTCTTGATATTGTTAGCTGGTTGTTACGTAGAATTGACTGTATCGTGGCTTTATATTTCCTTTGGGGAATGTGCTTAAGTATGCTTTTGTGTTAGCAGTTGGTGGTCTTTCAGTTCCATGTTTAGCATTCCCTTAAGTACCTCTTGTAAGACTGGTCTAATTGAAATCATTTTCCTCTACATCTTCTTGTCTGATAAAGATTTTAATTCTCCTTCATTAATGAAGTTTAGTTTGGCAGGATATGAAATTCTTGGTTAGAACTTTTCTTTAAATATGATGAAAATATACTCCCAATCTCTAATGGTTTATAAAGTTTCTGCTGAGAGGTCTGCTGCTAGCCTGATGGCATTCCCTCTGTACATGACTTGACCCTTCTCTCTAGCTGCCTTTAATTTTATTTTTTTAGTTTTATGTTTTTGCATTGTCCTTGGTGAATGTGATGACTACATGCATTGAAATTATCATCTTGCATAGTATCTAGCCAGGGTTCTGTCTATTGCTTAGGTTTGTGTATCAATCACTGTAGCAAGATTGGAGACATTTTTATGGACTATATTTTCAAACGTAATTTCAATATTGTTTATCCTCTCTCATCTCTCAGGAATGCCAATGAGTCCTAGATTTGAACTCTTTACATAGTCTCATATTTCTTGGAGGTTTTGTTCATATTTCTTAATTCTTTATTCTTGATTTTTGTCTGATCGAGGTAATTCAAAGCACTTGTCTTCAAGTTCATAGCTTCTCTCTCTTTGTTTTGGTATATTCTGCTGTTAGTAGCTCTAATTGTATAATGAAATTATTTTAGTATACTTTTTAACTCTAGAAGATCAGTTCAGCTCTTTTTTAAAGTGGCTATTTTTTTCTTTCAGCTCTTGGCATTTTACTGGATATCTTGAATTGGGTTTCAACTTTTTCCTGAATCTCAATGAACTTCCTTGCCATCCAGATTCTGAATTTAATGTCTGTCACTTCAGTCACTTCTTCCTGGTTAAGAACCATTGCTAGGGAGCTAGTTAACTCATTTGAAGATAAAAGAACACTGTTTTTATTTCTTTATTTTTATTACCAGAGTTCTTGTGCTGATTCTTCCTCATCTGAGAGAATTGGTGTTTTTTTAAGTATGCTGTAACTTGAGTATAGTCACTTGGCTTTGCTTCTGGATTTTTCAGAGAGCCAAGACTTTGTGCAGGGTCTTTATTCGTGTTTGAATCCTTGCCATTGGTTGCACAGGGGAAAATATTAGCAAAGCGACTTTGGGGTTTAGTTTGGACTTTTATCCATTAGATGACACTTAAAAATAATGGATAACAGATAGTTCTTAGCCACATAGCTCCTTTGTATTTCTGGTGTTTGCGGGTGCGCTCTGGAGTGCAGCAGAGAGAGTGGTGACGCGCCTCACCATGTTCACTCTTGGACCTTAAAGGAGCCCCCTCCGGTTACTGGCACTGCACTTGTGTGTCCTTTGTTAGGTGTTCCAGGCTATGGAGCTCCCTCGACAAGCCACCGCAGGGAGATAAGCCATACCTTTTCTGGGCCAGTCCTGTGGAGGGAGGCAATTCTGGTTCCTGGAGCAGCCTGTGGACCCATGAGCCTCATCCATCTCAGTGCACTGAGAGTGAGGGCTCCTCTCCCATTTGAATGTTTGAGTGCTGGCCACAGATGTCAGCGCTGCAGCCCTGGGACGAGCTCAGACTTTTTGTTCCCCCCCACCACAAAGTTTGAGGCAACAGGGCAGTGACCTCAGCAATCGCAATGGCAGTGGGCCTGTGAGTTTTCCCTGGGAGTTCTGTGCCACAGAAACAGATTCATGGCTGATGAAAGTTTGATCAGCTGGGATAGGACAATTACGCTGCGGGCCTAAGCCATGGGGCCCTGCCTGGTGAAGAACAGGGGGTCTGGGAGCTCATGGGGAGAGCAGTCTGTCCTCCTCTCCTTAGGACAGTGAAAGCACACTCTATGAGCACAAAAACAGGGTGTTTGTTTCCTCTCTAGCTGGGGGAAGCAACAATGAGTACCACTATGGCAGCAATGACAGAAGATCCTTTAGTTGTCTTTGGGAGCTCCATCCCAGAGAAATGCAGGACTGCTACTGATTTAAATAATCAAGTGTGATGGGGCAGTTGTACTGGGGGCCTAGGCGAGGAGGCCCTGCCTGGAGAGATATAGAGGAGGAGCAAACTGTAGTCCATCTGCTTCTCAGCACCATAGATATAGCCCCTATCCGGAGGTGCACACGAGAGCCTGGGCGCCCTTCTTGCCAGAGCTATTGCTGTTGGCACCAGGATACTTAGATATCCAAAGTCAATGGGGCTCCATGGAGGCTTGAGCAGTGGCTCTGTCCAGACTCCAGGCAGCCCTCCATGTGATTCTAGAGACCAGAGGGTTCATGAGGGATCTTCTGAGCCAAGGATTACAAAGTTCCTTGGCAGAAGTGTGAGTCCCCAGGGACACTCACTCACCCCTTCCCTACAGCAGGGAGCTCCCCCGGGCTCTGTGCCAACACCTGTGGGCAGTTCTCCTGCCTTTCTCTTTTCTGCTCTCTGTGGGTCACTATTGCTTCCTTGATGAATTCCAACACAGCCTCCTGGGCGACCCACTTGAAAAATTAGTGCTTATTTGTCATTCTGTCTCTTCTTTATAAGAACGGCATGCACTAGCTGCTTCTAATCAACCACCTTAGCTTTTCTCATCACTGGATATATTTGAAATATTATTTAACAGGCAGAATTATAGGCCTTGTTGTTGGATTTAATATGTGGAATAAACTCATAAATGTTTAATGTAATTTTCTTCACTCTTATGACATTCTTTGAAATGCATATTTCATTATCAGGTCATGAGAATAAATACCAGAAGAAAAATGTATGGTTTTAAGTGTCATATCAATGTAAGCAGGATGGGAAAGTACAATCCAGCATGGATTTTCAAAGCTAAATAATAGTCCGTCTTCAAAGGGCATGTTTTTCTTTTTAATGTCTGAAGAATGAGCTTGACCTAAATCACCAATATGGAACTCCAGAGAATAATTTAAATATGAAGAAAATTTGATTACACAAAAAGATTTTGTGTTTATTTCATAACAGAGGTACAGGGAAACATTTTAATTAAGCCATTTATTTTCACTTTGTGCTTTCTCTTTCTTCCCTAGTCATCAAATAATTTTACTGATGCTTCATCTGTTCAGTTCATTTGATTTTTCCCCACACATGGTAAAGCAGGTGTTTATGCTTTCTTCGTCCCAATTTTTTTTCAGGTGACTGGATTCACAAGGAGTGCATTTGTTTTTGCTATGCCCAAGGCCCTCTTTTCTTACATAGAGTTTGATAAATCTTGGTTGATGCCTACCAGATGCTTGATTACATAGTATCTTCCTTTTTATATGACTTTCTTATTTGTGAAATGATTGTTATTAAAAATGCACATGCAGGACAAATAATTTGTTGTCCTGAATAATATTGAGGCCCTGCGTTTCATAAGTCTGAGAAAAGTCATTTTTAAACAAAGGCAGGTCACAAAATAAGAATTCAGAAGCCATTTTTTGAACCAGCAATACCCATCACTCTGATATTCAAGTTTTGGGGGACTAAATAGAGAAAACAAGAACACTATTCCTTACTTTAAAGACCTGATTGACAATTAAATAATGTGATATGAATAATATGAAAGGGCACCTCAAACTGTATTTTACAGGTACCTCCAAATATGTACAGTGTCCTTATGCTGTCCTTGGAAGTGTTATAGCACACTAAGATATATGAAGCGACAGTATCACATTTATTGAAGAATCTACATAATATTGAGCAGGATTAAAAGTAAGTTGCTAAACTACATTTTCACAAGAATTGTTTTATTGCACACTGCAGGAAGTATTATGCCATCTAGCTTAACTTCACACTTCTAACAGAATGGGGCTTTCTATTCAATTCTATATCCCCTTTTCTTATCAAGTAGAAAAAAGCTGACACTTTGAGTACAAAACTGCTCAAGCAGTTATCATGCACAGAGTTTTGTGCTTAGAGTAGCACTTTTCAATCAGGAATGAATATCAGAGTTACCTAGTAAGCTTCTCAGGCTGCACAGACCATGGACTCATCCCAAAGAATGTAGTGACAAAGAGGATAGTTTAATTATTAGGAATATGTTTTCTCAAACGAGTTCACCTAGTTTGAATCCTGGCTTTCTCATGATTGACCCACTACTTATACTCATGATGTATTGATTACTTAATGCAAAATGAATATGATCATGGCATCTATAGCACTAGATTGGCTGTTTTATTTCTTTCTAGCTATAAATAAAGGTGCGTTTCAATTAAATTTTTTTTAATAAAGTCATTCTGGGGACATTGCTTAGAAGAAAAAATGTATATTGGCTCCTTGTATTAGTATTCATTTGTTATCGTGACAAATATCACAAAGCTAAGCAACACAAATTGTCTTCGTATGTTGTAGGTCAGAGTATGACAAAGGTCTTAAGGGGCAAATATCAAGGTGTTTTCGGGTCTGTGTTTCTTTCTGGGATCTCGAAACAAATTTTGTTTCCTTGTCTTTTCAAGCTTCTAAAGGTTCAGTTCTTTCATCTCCAAAGCGAGTAATATTGCCTCTCTCTGTCCCTTTTTGTCATACTCCCATGTCTCTCTGATTTTCTTTCACTTTAAGGCACTTTGTACTTTGTGATTGCACTGCATTCACCTAGATAATCCAGGATAATCTTTTTCCCTATTTTTAAATCTGCTGATTAGGAATGTACTTTTCTAACAGCAACCAGAATCCCCCTTTGCCATGTAGAATATCATATTCATCAACTCTAAATATCAGCATGTGAACATTTTAGAAGAACAATTATTTTGCCTTCTTTTCTTTTTTTTCTTTTTCTCTCTTTTTTTTTTTTTTTGAAGAAGTCTCGCTCTGTTGCCAAGGCTGGAGTGCAGTGGTGCAATCTCGGCTCACTGCAGGCTCCACCTCCCAGTTTCATGCCATTCTCCTACCTCAGCCTTCTGAGTAGCTGGGACCACAGGTGCCCGCCACCACACCGGGCTAATTTGTTTGTATTTTTAGTAGAGACAGGGTTTCACCATGTTAGCAGGATGGTCTTGATCTGCTGACCTCGTGATCTGCCCGCCTCAGCCTCCCAAAGTGCTGGGATTACAGGCGTGAGCCACTGTGCTCAGCCGCCTGCTTCATTTTTTAAGAAATGGCAGGTCTTGGCATCCTAGGCAAACTCTCAACATTTAGAGGGCGTTGTGAATTCCTTTGGCAGATTACACTATTGCAAAAACTGGCATTTTGTGGGGAATGTGGGTGGATAGCTGTAGTGAACAAAGTAGTCCTCACTCAGAGTATGGCTAAGACTCCTGCAGTGGTTATACTATATGAAAGTTTTCCTTAAAATTGTATTATCTTGGCTGGGGATGGTGGCTCATGCCTATGATCCTAGCACTTTGGGAGGTCAAGCTGGGTGGATCACCTGAGGTCAGGAGTTTGAGGCTAGCCTGACCAACATGGTGAGACCCTTCTTTACTAAAACTACAAAAATTAGCCAGGTGTGGTAGCGGGTGCCTGTAATCCCAACTACTGAGGAGGCTGAGGTAGGAGAATCACTTGACCCAGGAGGCAGATGTTGCAGTGAGCCAAGATTGTGCCACTGCACTCTAGTCTGAATAACAGAGCGAGACTCCAAAAAAAAAAAAAAAAAAGTCTTATGTGCTTCAGAAAGGTTCTTACAATGTGCACACAGTAACTTCAGAATGTATGACTCTTAAGTATGCATAATAAATTGCATGAAATTCTCATCACAGGGTTCTTGTATTTTGTTCATCTCATATAATTAGAATTTAAATCGTGTTTTAAGTATTGGAAGAAGATAGATAGATAGATAGATAGATAGATAGATAGATAGATAGAAAGAATCTGCAGGTATAATACTAATTCCTGATCACAAAACAAGTTCCAATATTCAGCTTAGAAAAAAACATGTATTCATTAATTTTTGTAGAATTTTAAAGAGGCAGTGTGTGATAATTAACCTACACAGTAATCAGAACTGCATGATAAATATGACAACCAGAAGAAAATCATAAAGGAATTGAGATACTGACTTCATTATTAACTACAATGCAAATGAATTTACTCTTTGCAGAAAATGAGACTGTGAATCCCAGGTAGAGATATTACTCTCCCTTACACTCCATACTAATATCTTGGTCAATTTTAATATAATGATTCATTCCATTGTTTAGTTTTACATACGTTTGTTCTCTTCAACTTCAAGGATTTTCACTTTGACCTCACTTCAGTAAATGACTACTATAGCCATACTTAAAACGCATAGCTCACAATATATCAAAAAGTTACCTAAAAATGAATTAAAACCTAAATGTAAGAGCTAAAACCATAAGAATCTTGGAAGAAAACAAAAGTGTTAATAACATATTTTAATTGAACATTTTTGTAATTATAGTAAATAAAAATAGAATAAATGCTTCTGTTTATTGAAAAGGCACTCTGGATATGGTATCTTGTCTCTACAATGTTGAAACCCTAACCCCCAGTGTGACTATTTAGAGACAAGACTTTTAGCAGTTAATTAAGATTAAATGGATGGAAGGAACCAAGATGGCCAATTTAACACAGCCAGGAAGAGCTTCACCCACTGAGACAGCAGATCATTAAGAAGATGGGCACTCTCTGAATAGATCTTTGAAAAGAAGACATTGAGAGTAGACAGAAGGAAGACACAGACCCTAGGCTGAAAGAGAAGGAGGCTGGAAACCCCGCACAGGATTGCCAACTGGCAGGAACAGTTGCAGTTGATCAGGCCATGGCCGCCCATCCCCTAAGGCTTACCATACTCCTCTAGAAAACTAGGGTTTGTTGATTGCCAGACCTAGACAGAGTAGGGCTATATAGCCTGTTAGATGGGGCAAGTCTGATCTGAGCAATCCCTGTCTGCTGGTCTATCTCTGGGTCTCTGCCTGGCCATATTCACTTGCAATAAAACCTCAGATGCCTCAGAGGAGCTTGCTGGTAGCCACCCTCTACCTCTTTTGCCAGCAGACCCTGCTTAACAGTCTGAGAGCTTTTGCAGGCAAGTGTCTGCTAGGGGGCACTTGCCCTCAACTGGTCCCTGCTGCTTTACTGGTGCACACACACACTAAACCCATTGCTGTCCCACCACTGAAGTGCAAGCACACGTGGGACCCACCATCACCCCACTGGTGGTGCACACCTGCAGGAGGACCCATGCCATTCTGCCAGTGCTGCACTGAGGTGCTTTTGCTAACAGCCTCCCATCACAGTGTTGTTGTCAGTGGTCTGGGAACACCTCAGCTCCTCCAGAGCAGTACGTATTTAATCTTGAGGGGCAAGGGAAAACAAAAACAATAACAAAAAAACAACAAAAAACAAAAAACTGCAGGCCTGGTCACAGCCTCTTAGGGATAGATCAGGGAGCCAAGGAATGCTGAGCTGAGCTTTAGTCCCTGAAATCACTTAGAAACAAAGCCAGTTGAAAACCTAACTTTTACCATAGTCAAACTCTCAAGGGCATCAAAGAATATAAAAGTGAAAAGGTCCCTTTATAGGACAGCAACTTCAAACTTTAAAGGAACATCAGCCCACACACATGAGAAAGGATCAGTGCAAGAACTCTGGCAACTCAGAAAAGCCAGAGTGTCTTCTTACCTACAAATGACCACAGTAACTACTCAGAAATGGTTCTTAACCAAACCAAAATGGTTGAAATAACAGACATAAAATTCAGAATCTGGATGTCCATGAATATCATTGAGATACAGGAGAAAGCTAAAACCCAATCTAAGGAGTATAAGCAATCCAATAAAATTATATAAGAGCAGAAAACTGGAATAGCCATTTTAAGAAGAACCAAACTCACTTCCTAGAACTGAATAACCCACTACAAAAATTTATTAATAGAATTCTAAATTTTAACAGAAGAATAGACCAAGCAGAAAAAGACCCTCAAAGCTCAAAGACTGGTTCTTCAAATCAACTTATTCAGAAAAAAAATTTTTAAAAAGCATCTAAAGCGTGAACAAAACCTCCTTGAAATATCTGACTATGTAAAGAGACCAAATCTACAACTCACTGGCACCCCAGAAAGAGAGAAAGAGCAAGTAACTTGGAAAACATATCTGAAAATTTATCCACAAAAATTTCCTCAATCTCACCAGAGAGGTCAACATGCAAATTCAGAAAATTCAGAGAACTCTTGCAAGATACTGTACAAAATGATCATCCCCATGACACATTGTCATCATATTCTCCAAGGTCAACACACACAAAAAATATTAATGACAGCTAGACAGATATGGAAGGTTACTTATAAAAAAAATTAATGGCAGCTAGACAGATATGGAAGGTTACTCATAAAGGGAACTCCATCAAGCTAATAGCTGGCCTTTCAGAAACAAACCTTACAAGCCAGAAGAGTTTGGGGGCCTATACTCACCATTGTTTAAGAAAAGAAATTCCAACCCAGAATTTCATATCCATCCAAACTAGGCTTCATTAGTGAAGGAGAAATACAATCCTTTTCAGAAAAGTAAAAGTTAAGGTAATTTGTTACCACCACACCTGTGTGTGGTCATAATAAAAGACCTGCCACCACAAAAACACACTTAAGTACATAGCCCTCTGACATTATAAAGCAAACATACAATCATGCTTACATAACAACCAGCTAACAACATGATGACAGTGTCAAATCATCCCATATCAATATTAACTTTGAATGAACCAGGCTAAATTCCCCACTTAAAAGGCACAGAATGGCAAGTCGAATAAAGCAGCAAGACTCAACTTTATGCTGTTTCCAAACACCCATTTCACATGCATTGACACACATAGGCTAAAAGTAAATGGATGGAGATATATCAAGCAAATGGAAAATGTAAAAAGCAGAGATTGCTGTTTTTATTTCAGACAAAAAATCCTTTAAATCAACAGCAATTTAAAAAGACAAAGAAGGGTATTACATAATGATAAAGGATTTACTTCAACAAGACTTAACTGTCTTAGGTATATATGCATCCAACACGGGAAAACCCAGATTCATAAATTCTTAGAAACATATGAAAAAGACTTATATAATCACACAAGTATAGTAGGAATCTTCAACACCACACCAACAGTATCAGATACGTCATTAAGGCAGAACACTAACAAAGACATTTGGCACCTAAACTTGACACTTTATCCAATGGACCTAACAGACATCTACTAAACAAGCCTCTATTAGTCCATTCTCACAGTCCTATAAATAAATAATCTGAGACAGGGTAATTTGTAAAGAAAAGAGGTTTAGTTGCCTCATAGTTCGGCAGGCTGTACAGGATGCATGGCAGTATCTGCTTCTGGGGAGGCTTCAGGGAGCTTTTACTCATAGTGGAACGCAAAGCAGGAGCAGGTGTCTTACATGGCAGGAGCAGGACCAAGAGAGAGAAAGAGGTGCTACACACTTTTAAACAACCAAATATCATAACTCACTCACTCACCATCATGAGAACAGCACCAAGGGGATGATGCCAACCCATTAATGAGAAACCACCCCCATAATCCAATCACCACCCACAGGGCCGCACTTCCCACATTGGGGATTACAATTCAATATGAGACTTAGATGGGGACACAGATTCAAACCATATCAATGCCACACAACAACATTTTTTCTCATCTGCACATGGCATATACCCTAAGATTGCAGTGATAAAGCAATTTTCAACAAATTCGAACAAACTGCAATCATATCAACCCACAGTCCCAGAACACAGCACAGTAAAAACAGAAATCAATACCAAGAAGATCTCTCAAAAACATACAATTACATGAAAACTAAACAACCTGCTCCTGAATCACTTTTGGACAAAGAATGAAATTGAAGAAGAAGTCAAAAAATATTTTGAAAAAAATGAAAATAAAGATACAGCATACTAGAAACTCTGGGACATGGCTAAAGCAGTGTTAAGAGGAAGTTTATAGTGCTAAATGCTTATATCAAGAAATTAGAAATACTGCAAATTAACAACGGAACATTATACCTAGACAAATTAGAAAAGCAAGAGTAAATCAACCCCAAAACTAATAGAACAAAAGAAGTAACCAAAATCAGAGCTGAACTGAGTGAAATAGAGACAAGAAAATCTATAGAAAAGATCATTGAAAGTTCATGTTTTGAAATAAGAAATGAGATATATAGAATACTATTCAGGCTAATAAAGAGAGAAGATTCAAATAAACACATTAAGAAATGACAAAGGTAACATTACCACTGACCTCACAGAAATATAAAACTCCCTAAAAGCTATTAAGAAAATCCCTTGGTCTCTTTCCAAAGGCTCCTAGACCTGATAAACAACTTTAATAAAATGTCAGAATATAAAATCGATGTGCACAAATCAGTAGCATTTCTAAATACCAGTAACATCTGAGCTGAGAGCCAAGTCAAGAACACAATCCCATATGCAATAGCCACAAAAATAAGAAAATACATAGTAATACACCTAACCAAGGATTTGGAAGATCTCTGGAATAAGAATTACAAAACACTGCTGAAAGAAATCAAGATGATACAGCAAGTTGGAAAAATATCCCATGCTCATGCTTAGGAAGAACTAATATCATTAAAAAATAGTCACACAGACCAAAGCGATTTACAGATTTAGTACCATTCCTTTAAAATTACCAATGTCATTCTTCAAAGAATTAGAAAATCACATTCTAAAATTCATATGGAACCTGAATTTTAGGGTTCCTCAAAACAGCCTGAATACCCAAAGCAATCCTAAGCAAAGAGAATTAAACTGAAAGCATTGCATTACCCAACTTCAAACTATACTACAAGGCTACAGTCTCCAAAACAGCATGGTACTGCTATATAAACAGACACATAGACAGCTTAGAGAAACCAGAAATAAAGCCACGTGCTTCTAATTATCTGATCATTGATAAAGTTGACAATATCAAGCAATGGAGAAAAGATTTCCTATTCAACAAATGGTGCTGGAATAAGTGGCTAGCCATATGTGGAAGTCTGAAGCTGGATGCCTTCCTTTCACTATATGAAAAAATCAATACATGATGAATTTAAGATTAAATGTAAAATCTAAAACTGTAAAAACCCTAGAAGAAACCATAGGAAATTCCATTCTGGTCATTGACCTTGGCAAAGATTTCATGATGAAGATTTCAAAAGCAATTGCAACAAAAACAAAAATGGACAAATAGTATCTCATAAAACTACAGAGCTTCTGCACAAAGAAACTATCAACAGAGTAAATAGACAACCTACAGAGAGGGAGAAAATATTTGTAAACTATACATCCAACAGGTTATAATAACTACTATATATAAGGAACTTAAACAGATCACCAAGAGAAAAACCAAAAAAGAGAGAGAGAGAAAAAAAAAAAACATTTAAAAATGGGCTTGAACAGACACTTCTTAAAAGAATATATAAGCAGCCAAAAAGCCCATGGGAAAAAAATCACTAATTATTAGAGAAATGTAAATCAAAACTGCAATATGATACCATGTCACACCAGTCAGAATAGCTATTAGTAAAAAGTCAAAAAATAGTATAGCAGATGTTAGTAAAGATGCAGAGACAAGGGTATGCCTATAAACTACTGTTTGGAATGAAAATTAGTTCAGCCATTGTGAAAAGTATTTTGAAAATTTCTCAAAGAACATAAACAGAACTAACAATCTTATTGTAATGACCCAACCATCTCATTACTAGGTATTTACCCAAAGGAACATAAATTGTTCTACCATTTATGTATTATAAAATTTTCTGAATTTGTCTATCATAATAATACAGAAATAAGAGAATAAGACAGATAAAAATATAGAAAGTATATCTACATGTATAAATACAGAAGCTCTCAAATCATATTTTAAATAAAAAAGATGCATATGAGAATAATTTTCTTCTGTTTAAAATGAGGATGTATATACATACATATATTTGTATTTATAAGTGTAATATATTTCTTTAAAAAATTCATCTTTCAAAAACATGAAGGTAAATAAAACCAAAGTAAAGCAACTACACACAGGCAAACTTGTGTTTTCAATTATTTCACTTCTTGTTACGGCCTCTGTGGCTTGATTTTGGTTTCTCATTATCTTCTGCCTGCATTATGATATGCTTCATTGTGTAACATGTTATAACAATATTACTCTAACCATCTCACTAAATCTAACTTTACTCTTCCCATATTTATGACACTGCTAACACTTTGACATACCAACAAAAACAGTAAGAAGAATGATCATACTTTTATTAGCTTTTCTATATGACAGGCTTTAAGTGATTTTGATATATTAATTCGATTCTCACAACTCAATGATTTGGGCAAAATTTTATTCACCATTTATAGACGTTAAAATTGATGCACAAAAAAATTATATAAAGTAAGGTCTGATAATTTGTTATTGGCAAACGTGGTTTCCAAATCCTGGCAGTGTGGATTCAGAGCCCATACTTTTCACCACTCCATCAAGGGTCATGCCACCAAACTCCTGAAAATCCTATTATGGTTTCCAATATTCACAATATAACATTCTTAAGCATGAAATACAATATTTTTCACATCATGGCCCATGCCTATCTCATAGAGCTAATTACCCATCAAAGCAGGAAAACACTTCCCTCACTTCAGTTGTGTTTCAATGATAATACACAGCTTCTTTATCACTCCAGATTCTCTTTTTAACTGTACCTTTACCAACAAGGCACATTCTATAAAGAATATCCTGGCTAAAGTAATCTCCTTAAATAATATTTCCCTTGTGAAATACTGTTAATCAGTCTTTTAAAATGCTATTTTGATAATCTTTTACATTAGTATTCTGTCTTTAGGTATTACGATTTGGTTGCATAATAATTTCAACTAACAAATTATTTTAAAGGATTATTTCTTTTTAATTTGTTTCTGTATCTTGATTATTTAATATGAAGCCATGCATATAGTAGGCATATCATAAATGCTTTATTGTACTAAAAATAAGCGCACCAGGAATTTTTAGAATTGCTTTATTACCCTCAATATTAAGGTACTGCTTTAATATTTGTATCTGATTAAATATGGACTGCTCTATAGGAAAATAGGTTGATTGCAAGAATAAATTCATTTTATTGATTCCCTTATCTATTCATACTTTTATAATATTTATAAAATATTTACATTGTTCAACCTAAAGTGACATAGAATTAAAAAGTTTTAGAATAAATTCAATTAATTATAATATAACAGAAAACAAGGTAGGCTCTAAGAAATATCCAGTTTAAATTTTATGAAGCTTCAAATAAGAGAGTGTTTTTATTTAGCAAGTAGAAATGAGATAACTTCTTAAGTATGGTTTATTCTACAAAACGTTCTAAAGGTCCAGTCCAATGCTTAGGGCATAATATGTTCCCAATCATTGTGAGTAAGTTATTTAGAGACGTGGTTATATGGAACAACATTTCATTCAAAGAGACAAAAGCATTAAAATAAAAACCTTCAGATGCAAAACTATTGAGGTATGAATGGAAAACAAAGCTTTATTTATTGTAAGTGTGCATATGATGGGGGTAGGGTAGGATAGATAATGTAATGAGTGACAATAGGCAAAATACAATAGGAAGGGAATATACCTAGAAGAACTACTGATTTTCTGTTAATGTATACAAGTGAGAAAATAAAAAATCTAATTTCCAATCCTTGTTTTGCGTATAATATTTTCCATCACTATTTTCCCATTACACTCTAAAGTTTTGAGAATTAATAAGTAATCTTTAAAGGCTTCCCCTATCCCAGTTGTTTAATTTCCGTTAAAGATGCTTAACAGTCATAGTGGGGAATGAATGAATACCTTCAGGCTCAAACACACACATGTGCACAACATGCACACACACACCCATGTATTGCCCACTAAAATATCTTATTTCTAAAAAATAAATAGCAAAAGAAACATTAAAATCTTGGCCCCCTTTTACACTCAAATATTACTATTTTTGATCTCTAAATAAGATTTTAAGAAGACTTTTGATCCTCAAGTTGCGGCATATACATTGCTGTACTTGTCTCCTCTTACATCCGAAATATGAAGGCCACAGAGCGTTGCTAAGGAAGAGCACAGGAAGAGATTGTATTTTTGGCCTGTGACATGACAGCAAAGGCACTTGCGACATCAGGAAGTTATGGGAGATTCTGAGAGCCTGTCTCCTCTGTGAGCTCCTGTGAGTTTTGAAAATGCTGGAGCAAAAATTCCTGGCAGTGAGCATTAGCCTGGCCCTTTTTCCTTGGGGATGCTGTCAATTCTGCTAGTTCTTTAGGTTTTCTTCCTTACTTCTACAGCCTCATTCTTGAAGGTCTTTTAGACCTTCTCTTCGAACTTGAGCTATTGTCAAGACGTTTTCTGAAATTATTGGTGGTATATGAATAGTACTAAACATAATGACTGTAGCTATTTGAGTTAAATAACCACTGCAGGGAAAGTTCACATAAATTCTCTCTTCTAAGCTGCCTTCTATAAATTATTTGAATAACAGTACATGGCTCATATATAGCTATCATGAATTGAACAAGTTTAAAAGGAGGCAGATGCTGTACTGAGTCACTTACTAATCAGGAAATTGCTGAAACATTGCTATTATGGACCCTCTACTAATTGAAGGAAATGAGGCTTAGAAAGGTTGAATAACTTGTTCAAGTTCACTCAGTTAAAATGAAAAAAAAAAAAAAACACACTGAGACTATTATGGAAAATTCATTGTGTAGGGATAATGTTATCACAATAATACCATTTTTGTGATATTTATATAATTATTATTTTCCTCCAACTAAGATTTTATCAGCCCAGCCTCATGATCATGGCTTCAGTAATGAGATTTGGTAGAAAGAAAAAAAATATAGGAGTCTTTCTCGTTTTGGTTTTGAAGTCCTGAAGCCTTAAGAAACTCTAGGTAAGAGAGAGATTTGGGAGAAACATAAGAAGTGAAAATAGGACTCCTCCTCCTTCTATATGTGCTGCCAAAGCGAGCTCAGACTCCTCCTTCTAATGCCCCATTTCCTTAAAATAAAAGACTGCACAGAGCTACAGAGAAGGGAAAAGAGATGAAAAGAGACAAGTCCTATCTGCTGTTTCCTAAATACGGCCCAAGGAGGCAGCAACACTTTGTGATAGAATGCCTGACATGAAAAGTGTGTAGACATAGATAGTTTCGAAGAGTCTCACAGATATTACTTATATTTATCATTTTGGATAGCAAATTAGACTTTCAGTAATGATGGTACCAAAATCAACTCGTGCCTTGTTGAGGGAGTTCACGTTTGAAACTATGTTTGGATTACACTCCTGCCAGCTGGCTGTTTTGCTCATGAGAAAATTAAGTCCTGCGCTGAGTGGAGAAGAACACTCACAAGTATATGAAAATTGGGTTAGCTTGTCCACTGGGTTAGTAAGAACACTTTTATCATGGAAAATGATCTTGTGTTCATTCAGAAAATGCATTAAAAAAGAAAACCTAACTTAAACAGGTAAAATATTTTAAAATACTCACTGTAAAAGAGGTTTCCAAATTAGTGATAAATATAAGAAAAAGTGTTCAATTTCATTAATCACCAGAGAATGCAAATTAAAATCAAACTGCTATACATATACCAGTACAATCACACAAAAATGACTAAATGAAAATTCCTACTATGAACATCAGAGTTGAACAGATGAAATGTTCTGAATTTTCATACATGGTTTGTGGGAATTTAAATTAGTATAACCAATTTATAAAATGGGTTTGTCAAAACTGCTCAAATATTCTCTACCATAGAATGGATTAATGGTATTCTCATACAAGGAAATACTATACTATACCGAGAGAGAATAATTTACAATATATACAACAATCTTGCTAAACTTCACAAACATAATATGTAGTGAAAGGAGACAAACTCAAAATAGTATATATTATATAGTTACATTGGTAAAAAATACAAAATAGGCAAAACTATTATAAATTAGAATAACTAATTATAAGTGAGAAAATCAGTTAAGACAGGGAGGGAGAAGTAATTGGAGGGGAGCATAAAGGGAGATCCTGAGGTTCAGTTAATACAATATTTTTAATAAAATTAAGTTCTGGTCAATGACCATACTTGGTATCATATTTATTATTTCATGTGTATTATGATTCTCTATAAATTTAAAAACCCAATTCAGAGAGTATTTTTTCAGACAATGATGATATAAATATAAATTTTTTTTAGTTCTAATGGGACAAAAGTAGACTTAGTTGAGAATTTTATCTCTTGTCCTCCTATAATTTCTTTTATGGACCCGTCGGGACAAATATTCCATGTTCTTTGGACTTAATATGGAACTGGATTAGGTACTCAATAGTTCTACATAGCTATGGGTTTTAATCTTTCCCCAGAACAGAAATACCCACCTTCAGTCAAGTTGTTCTGAGTATTACAGATGATGGTGGTACCAAACCCTCTAGCGTAGGGACTGATATGATAGGTATGCTATGTTAATCATATATTCTTATTAGTTTGCCTATTGACTTTATCATTTGGAATCACTAATTCAACAAGTTAAAACCTGACTCTTCTATGTAATAAAACAATTTTAGATATCTGATTCTTCTGCTAACTATGATAAGTACCGTTACTACTTTCCTTTTGGTGGAAAACTGTAGCCACCTCTGCTTGGCAATCAGTCCCTTCCAGTACAATTGAAAATTGGGAGCCCATGTTTTAATTGAAGATCTCCCCACCAGCATACACAGTATGGTAAAACAGCATAGGTCTATTAAGATTCTGACACACAAACAATTCCTCCAAATTAGAATGAAGGACAAGTCTTTCAAATCTCTCTCTTTTTTTAAATGGGTCATGTTTAGAGGGAGCATAAGCACATGATGAATCCAAAACATTTCCATCTCCCAAGTTTTTAAAGTAGCTTTTACTATATTATGTAAACACATTTCTGTCCTGCAATATCTATGGTACAGATTTAGATCTAACTTTGCTTTAGCTAAGCCAGAAAATAAAACTGCAGTTTGTCTACCAGAGCTAGATTGCTGCATACATAACGTTGTGTTAGGACATCTGTATCAATATATTCTGACTGAAGCAAAATTAAACTCAATCTTCCTTGGTCCAGCACACTTGGATACTATTTGCAAGATTGTAGATAATACAGATGGACCAGTGCCTTTGGGGTATAATCTTTCACTTATCTACTATAATTTTCATTTTAATACCCAGACTATGTTAGGCTTAAAGTCCAGCAATTGTGTGAGCAACAAGACGTTGTAGAAATTAAAAAAAAAAAAAAATGTATATTGAATTTCTTGTCTTCATTCATATGTACTTTTTAATACTATAATTTTATTTATATTCTTTCTGCAGGGGTATGATAGGAAAGGGGCTATGATTTTATCCATGGGAATGTAATCTTCATTCCCATGGTGACTCCCAGGTGCAAGGTAAGCAGAAAAAAATGACTTTATCAAAGGATTTAAAACCATCATGATTCGTTTTCTAGGCCTAGAGACATGGCAGTTCTGAGTGAAATTGGGCTTTTCTGCAAAGTGGAAGAAAAAGTGTAGGGTAATATTATAGGCAAACAATGAACAGTGTCTGCAACATCATGGCATTTATATTTATCATGTTCATACAAGGGAGGGAGAAGGCAATATTGAGAAATCTTGTGTAGAATTTATTCACTTATGTATTTAATTTCCCATCAATCATAACCTTCATTTCTTCATTTGATATAATGGATTTCAGTGAGTATTATTATTATTATTATTATTATTTTGAGTCAGAGTCTCACTCTGTCAACAGGCTGAAGTGCAGTGGCACGATCTCGGCTCACTGCAAACTTGGCGTCCCGGGTTCAAGCAATTCTGCCTCAGCCTCCTGGGATAGCTGGAACTACAGGAACACACCACCATGCCCAGCTAATTTTTGTATTTTTAGTAGAGACAGGGTTTCACCATGTTGGCCAGGATGGTCTTGAACGCTTGACCCTGTGATCTGCCCACCTCAGCCTCCCAAAGTACTGGGATTACAGGCGTGAGCCACCATGCCCAGTCGAGTTAGTATTAAAGTATTTTCCATCTTCTTTGAAACTACTACCCATGTACATGTTGCCAAAATTATAATAACAGGATATTATTTTTCTGTCCTTTTTACTGCAAGTTGAGTGTGAATTTGAGGATTGCATGATGTGAGTTGACAGATTCACTGATGGAGAATGCAGTTTGCTGTGGAATCTGGGCTCTGTGATGTCCCTGATTTTTGAAATGCCGTGTACTAGGAATAACTTCACAAATCTGATGATAGAGTTTACCAATTCTCCACTTCAGTGCTATTCCCTAAAAGAAGGAAAGCTTAATGGCCATTTTTATCCCTGATGAGGTACAATGTAGGTATGCAGAAAGTTCTCAAAGGTTTGCCCTTGACTTATGTGCTAGTTTCTATGTTGATGGGGGAAATGTGATGATTCTGTTGTCTTACCTTCTTTCCCAATTTCTGCTTGTTTGAAACCACAGCTTTTCTATATGTTAACCTTATGGTTAACATACATTAACATTTTTCTGCTTCTTTCCTTGGCAAGAAGTTTAGGCATAGGTTTATAAATATTTCTTAGTTTATAATATTCTTACTCTTATTATTTCATTATTACTGTTACTATTTTGGTTAGTTTTAGTTACTTTTTTATTACATTAAATATTCAGGGAAATAAATGCTGTCAACCTGCTATACATCATCATCTTTGCAAAACTGTCTTCTGATCAAATCATTTTTCTGTGTTTTTTAATGAATAATAGATTAAACAAAGTTGCAGATTTGTTGTTAAAATACTTTGAAATTCATCTCCTTGTATTCCTACTGACAACATTCTAAAAGACCCTTTAACTCAAAACAAGATACGTGCAATGACTTTCCGAGAGTGCTGCATGCTTTAAGTTTTTTTCCATTATTTCTCAAGATCTGTAATAATTTTATTGCTCATCAACTTAATTTTTAGCTTGGAATTTATGGACTTCAATAGAACTTGCCTTCTCTTGCTTTATCTCCTGTTGTTTTTCCCTCCCAAGGAAGGCAAGAATATAGTAATTTGCATGTGAATTCAGCACACTTGATAAGGGTACTTTAAGTGCTGTGATAAATCAGAACCTAGGTCATATGAACGAATAGCAATAATGAGCACTGAAATACAGTTATAACACATTCTGCTGAAGCACTAAGGGGATATATGCATACTGCCACACTTTTCACTACTGTTTGTATCTTAATTGTAAACTGCCTTTCATCCAAAGGTCTACTTGAGTTGTTTCACTCATGAAACCTATTTGAATTGTTACAAATTCTGAGCCATTTTCTAAACTCCTGTAAACATTATGTGTCTAAGCCACTTATTTGATATTTATCACATGTTCTCTTTTATGAATATATATTGTTATAAATATACGTATAAGTATATAAATTTATGAATACATATATATTTGTGAGCTCTTTTTCTAACATGTGCTTTTTTTTTTTTTTTTTTTTTTAAATTGCAATGCTATGTGTCTTAGAGCTCTGTGGTATTTTCAGATTCTAACAGTAGGCGTTGTACACAGTTGGTGTTTGGCCAGTATTTACTGATGATGAAGCTAATACATAGTTTTATTTTTTTTCTGATAGAGAAATGAGTATGTCCATAAATAAAAACAAAATGTCTCTAAAAACATATATAATATTCACATTAATGAAAAGGACTTGAGTGGGAACATTAAACTCTCAAATTCTTATTTTTTATCACTTTAACTTTTGGGACATCCTTATTCCTAAGGTACTCTAGAGTTAAGGGATAGTGGTTTAGTGGATTAGATGTACAACAAGGGCAGAAATCTTTATGCTTATAATAAGCGGAAAGAAATGTCATTTTTTTCCTATGATGGTAAAATCACAGATCTCATGATATTGTAAACTTAAAAATAGCATAAGAATTTTCTCATGAAACTTTTATGAAGTATTACTTAAATACACTAAAATACGCCTTCAAAGGGGCTGAAGTAGTGATGAGTAAAAAGTCTCCCCCCCCCCAAAAAAAAAAAAGAAAAGTGAGGGATGTGGATTTAAGGAAGGATTCAGCTATATCACAAACCCAATATGGAGAGAATAATCAGTGACTAAAACCAGAAAATAAATTATTTGGAAATGTGGTTAATCTTTCTATTTGCACAAACAAAGCTACCAGGCTTGGTAGTGCATACCTGGAATCCCACCTACTTGGAAGGCTAAAGCAGGAGAATCACCTGAACCCAGGAGGAGAAGGTTGCAGTGAGTAAAGATCATGCCACTGCTCTCCAGCCTGGGCGACAGAGTGAGATTCCGTCTCAAAAAAAAATAGTGCCTTCTTTTCTTTATCTCTTTCCTTATCTCTTTCTTATTGTCAATCTTATTTTACAACTCTCTCTTTTGTTGTTGTTATTTCTCCTTATCCTCTATTGAAATATTAGAAATATTACCTTTTAATAATTGTTCTGTGAAGGGAAAAGAACACAATATGTCTCTTATAAAACAAATTTTCTTTAAAACAATTTTTTCCTTAATATTAAACCCGTGCATTTCTGTTAAAGGGAAATAATCCTAAGAAGAGATGCAACTAATATACTCTTAGAGTTTAGAGAATGAGAGGTGTCATTTATTTGGATGGTGGGGAAAGAAATAGGGAGATCAGAAAAATTGTATAAAAGGGCATTATTAGTGGTTTTCCTTGAAGGAAAATAAAATTGAAATATGCAGAAATTGATTGCTACATAGAAAAAGGAAGGTCATTCCAAATAGAGCCATCAGTCTAGAAAAGGCAAAATAAAGGAAAAGTTCATGTCACATACAAGGAAGTATTCCATTAGGCACTGTTATGGGTTGAATTATGTCTCCCAAACAAGTCTTACACTGAAATCTTAACCACCAATAACTCAGAATGTGACCATGTTTGAAAATAGGGTCTTTACAGTGGTAATTAAGTTAAAACAAGGCCATTATTGTGGGACCTAATCCAATACGATTTGTGTCTTTAAGAGGATATTTGGACATACACATGAGCAGAAGGAAGAGGAACTTCAGGGAAAAGATGGCCATTTACAAGCCAAGAGGAAAGGCTGGAAACAAATTCTTTCTTCGCAGCCCTCAGAATAAGATAACCCTAGCAACAATTTGGTCTCAGGATTCTAACCTCCAGAACTGTAAGAAAATAAATTTATGATGATTAAACCACATGATCAATAGTATTTTGTTGAGACATCCCTAGCAAATTAACACAAGCACCTTAGGAGATGATTTTAAGTGGTACATGGCTATCCATTTTTAACTCAAGTTTATGTGTTTATTAAAATGTATACTAAAAATCAATGAATAACTGTGATTTCAAACCCAATCTAAATTAGAATGTTACTAATGCTATTGATTTTAACAAGGCAATGGTAAATAAAAGTAGATGGAGGGATTTATCTAAAATCACTATAAATACAAATATCATATAAACTATAAAAAATGTTACATAAATAGTAAACAAAGCTCTTGAGGATGGTAATGCTAATAAAATGCTTAAAATTCTGGACACAGTTAAAAATATTAAGAGTAATTCAGTCTATATCCAGCAATCTTAGAATTAATGATTTTAATTTTGTATTTTAAAATAGCACTAAAGGTCTACCACAGGTAAGGATTTGTAATTTGTTAACATACGAATCTGAATCACATGTACTGTGAAGCCAGTAGGTACAAATAAGACAATAGACTAAAGAAGAAATATAACACGCTGACAGGATTGGCATATAAGGGTTGTTATAATACTCTTTAAGCCTCTTTAAGACTTACAATGTCATATAAATTTGTATGTAAGCTTTAATTAATTAGATGTCATCAGCATATTTGTCAATTTAGAAATTTAATGGATCCTTTGTTTTTCCTATATTCCACTGCTTAGCACAATGCGTAGCTTGATTCTTTTGTCTTAATTGAATTGAAGAAATATACCTAATTGATATGAGCATCTACTATTTTGATTTATAGGAATAGAAACTGTTACTGAGAGTAGCTTATAATGATGTCCAAATTATAAACTAGGAAGTTTGGAATTTAATATTTGTTCAATAAAATGGTTGAAGTTTCTTTTCAGCGAAGGAAGCACATATTCGCAGCTAATGCAGAAACTCTGAGGCAATATGACCTGTGATGCAATATGTCAAAGATCACAGGGAAAAAGCTAAGTCAGATGATAAAAGGGCTGTTGAATAACATAGGCTAGGCAAAGAGTTTGAAATCATTATATTCTGATGAAAACATAGGCAAGAAAGTTTGGAGAGTGTCTTGAACTATATCCTGGTACTCTTCTGGGGTAGATGACAACAGAGTATAATAAAAGATCTATAGTATCTGTGAGCTGGGAGAAGGAATGGACAAGGAAAGAGAGCTAAGAAAGAGCCAAGGGAGAGTAGAGGTGCACTGTGGTTCAGCAAAATTTGTCTTTTGTCTGGAGCTGGTTCAAAACCTAACTGTAGACTGATAGAAAATAAAACATGGTTTATACACTTTAATACAAACTTAAAATACTTCTACTTCTGTGGATTCAATTTTGTCAAACTCAACAAGGAAAAAGAAAGTTCCAATAGAAAAATTTACCCTCTTTTTCTTTTCCTTTCTCTCAGATTTTAGCACATGGTTCAGAGGAAAAATGCTGCAAAAAGTTACTTGGCATATTTAATTTCCTCAATCCTTCTATGTGGGTGGTTACTATGACTATCATTATGACATTATCTATTATAACTGTGATTAATGCAATTCATTTGAAATATAACCTAAGCTGTTATTAAGTTCAAAATCTCATTTACAATTGAAGTGGAATATTTAACATTTATTTAACAGGTTACTTACAATCTCTCAAGAGTATCATGGAGAAATAAAATGATAACATAGTTATTAGAATTCAGACTTAAAGTTATATCATTAAATATTACCTGATGATGATAAAAACTAATAAAATGCTACACATTTGTATCACACTTATAAAACATATTTTCATATTGAATATCTCAACTAATTCTCATAGTAAAACAGTAATATAGTCCTCACGTCCATTTTATTTGTAAGAAAACAAAAGCTCAGGGAGATGTTGCATGTCCAAGGTAACACACCTACTAAGTGGCCAACAAGATTGAAATCCCTGCCTTCTGATTCCATAGAAGCTCCAACATCCTTACAGCAATAATGTAAAAACATTATTGCTGCAATAATTTTAAATTTTAAATTTAAACTTAAATACACAGGCAAATTTTGAAATACATTTTTTTTGGCATTACACTATTTCCATTTCTATTTTCTATAAACAATTTTCTGTCTATTTTTTCCAGGATTCATCTTCCTTTAATCTAACAAAGATGCATGCATTCCTATCCAAAACTTTCTAAAGTAACATAAAAATAATATTGGAACCAATAGCCACCTTTAACTGGCTGCAGAATTGATAGAGTTGAGGAATTGCTGTGACACATTTGTGCTTTCCTTCCTTGCTCACACTGATTTTTCAACTCTAAACATAAAAGCTTTTGGCCTGTTAATAGTATTATAAAAATATTTTGTTTGGATGGCTTTCCATGAACTTTCTTTTCTCTATTTCTTCATCTACATATGCTACATAAATAGTAACACGCTAATTAAGATTGTATTTGCATAGTTGGGTCACTAAATCTAACTAACCTTATTTTAGTTACTAAAAGACTACAAAACAGAAGCCTAAAATAAGCTAACCAGATACTCAAATACAAACACATATATTTGGAGCTGATTTCTGGGAAAACATCATAATTAAATCAGAAACCAAAAAAAAAGTTTGACCAAATGAAAGTAGAGACACAACCTACCAAAATATTAGGAATACAGCAAAAGTTGTGCTAAGAGGAAAGATTATAGCACGAAATCCTGAATAAAAAAGTTAGAAAGATCTCAAATTAAAAACCCAATGTCATACATGAAGAATCTAGATAAACAAGGACAAACAAAACACAAAGCTAGTGGAAGAAAAGAAACAATGAAGATCAAAGCAGAACTAAATTAAATTGAGATCAAAAAATGTACAAAGAATCAATGAAATGAAAACTTGACCCTTTGAAAGGCTAAACAAAATTGATAATGCACTAACTAAATTAACGAATAAAAAAGGAGAAAAGATTCAAATAAGCACAATCAGAAATGGAAAAGGAAACATTGCCACTCATACCACAAAATTAAAAAAAAAAAAAAGATTATCAGAGACGTCTATGAACATAACTATGAGCACAAATTAGAAAACATAGAGGAAATGGCTAATCTCCTGGAAACATACAATCCCTGAAGATTGAATCAGGAAGAAATTGAAATCCTGAACAAACCAGTTGTGAGTAATAAAATTTAATCAGTAATTTAAAATATACCAACAAATAAAAGTCAAACACCAGAGAGATTCACAGCCAAATTTTATGAGATACATAGTGAAGAGCCTTTACCATTCTTGCAGCAGAAATTCTTCCCTAATTCTTTTTTTTTTTTTTTTTTGACTTTTATTTTCAGAAACTACGTCTTGCTTTGTCACCCAATCTGGAGTGCAGTATGCAATCATAGCTCACTGTAACCTTGAAGTTCTGGCCTCAAGCTATTCTTCCCTCTCAACTCCTGAGTACCTAGGACTAAAGGCATGCACTAGCATGCCTGGCTCCCTGGAGGGTTTTTTGTTTGTTTGTTTTATTCTAGTAGTTTTTGGGATACAAGTGGTTTAGGTTACATGAATAAGTTCTTTAGTGACTCCCTAACTAATTCTTTAAAACCAGTATAATACTGATACCAAAATCTAGTAAGGGCACAACAACAACAATAACAAAAAAAAAACAGAAAACTGCAGGCCAATATTTCTGATGAACATAGATACAAAAGTTCTTAAGGAAATACTAGCCAACTAATTTCAATAGCATATCAAAAAGATATCACAATAAAATAGATTTCATCCACTTGATCCATTATCAAATGGGATGCAAGGATGGTTCAACATATGTAAATCAATAAATGTTATTCACCACATGAACAGAATTAAAAACAAAAACTCTATGATGATCTCTTTAGATACTAAAAAGCATTTGATAAAATCCAACATCCCTTTGTGTCCAGAATTGGTTCCTTCTGGTGGTTTATTGGTCTCACTGACTTCAAGAAGGAAGCCATGGACCCTGGTGGTGAAGGTTACAGTTCTTAAACATGGTGTGTCCAGAGTTTGTTCCTTCAGATGTTCAGATGTGTCCAGAGTTTCTTCCTTCTGGTGGGTTCGTGGTGTTGCTGACTTCAAGAGTGAAGTTACAGACTTTCACAGTGTTACAGCTCTTCAAGGTGGCACAAACCCAAAGAGTGAGCAGCAGCAAGATTTAATGTGAAGAGCAAAAGAACAAAACTTCCACAGCATGGAAGGAGACCCAAATGGGTTGCCACTGCTAGCTGGAGTGGCCAGCTTTTATTCCCTTATTTGGCGCCACCCACATCCTGCTGATTGGTCCATTTTACAGAGTGCTGATTGGCCCATTTTTACAGAATGTTTATTGGTGCATTTACAAACCTTTAGACACAGAGCACTGTTTGGTGCATTTTTACAGAGTGCTGATTGGTGCATTTACAAACTTTTAGCTAGACACAGAGCACTGATTGGTGCATTTTTACAGAGTGCTGATTGGTGCATTTACAAACCTTTTGCTAGACAGACAAGTTCTCCAAGTCCCCACTCGACCCAGGAAGTCCAGTTGGCTTCACCTCTCACCTTCATAATAAAAACCCTCAAACCCTAAACATAGAAGGAACACTTATTAAAATAATAAGAGCTGTCTATGACAAACCCACAACCAACATTTTATGGAAGGGGAAAAGTTGAAAGCATGTCACTAAGAACTGGAACAAGACAAGGATACCCACTCTCACCACTCCAATTCAACAAAGTACTGGAAGTTCCAGTCAGAGCAATCAAGCAAAAGAAGAGAAATAAAAAGCATCCAAATAGGAAAAGAGGATGTTAAATGATCTTTTGTTTTGCTGATAATATGATATTATGCATAGAAAACACTAAAGATTTCTTCAAAAAAAATATGCTAGATTTGATAAACAACTTCAGTAAAGTTTTACAACAGCAAATCAACATGTAGTAATAACTTGCATTTCTAAATGCCAACAGCACTCAAGCTGAGAACCAAATCAATAACTCAATACCATTTGCAAGGGTCAATAAAAGAATACCTAAGAATACCTTTAACCAAGGAGGTTACAAAATCTATACGAAGAGAACTACAAACACTGATGAAAGAAATCAGAGATGACAGAAACAGAAGGAAAACAAAAATACATTCTCATGAATTAAAGGAATCAATATCATTAAAACAATCATACTGCCAAAGAAACCTACAGATTCAATGCAATTCCTACCAAATTATAAAGGTCACTTCTCAAAGAATTAGAAGAAACAATTCTGGAATTTATGTGGAACCAAAAAAGAGCCCAAAAACCAAAGTAATCCTAACAGAAAAGAACAAAGCCAGAGAAATCACATATCCAACTCCCAACTATTCTACAAGGCAATAGTAACAAACTCAGCATGGTACTGGTACAAAAACAGACATACAGATCAATGGAGCAGAATAAAGAATTTGTAAATAAAGCCATATAACTGCAATCAACTAATCTTAGACAAAGTGGACAAGAATAAAGAATGAGCAAAGGACACCCTATTCAAAAAATTGTGCTGGATACATTGACTAGGCATATGCAGAAGAACAAAACTGGCCACTATCTTTACCATATTCAAAAATTAACTCTAGATGAATTAATGATTTGAATATAAAGACTGAAACTATAAAAATTCTTGAGGAAAACTTAGGAAAATATTTTCTGGATATTGGCAAAGGGAAAGAATTTATGATTAAGACCTCAAGAGCAAATTCAACAAAAACAAAAATTGACAAGTCGGACCTAATGAAACTAAAGAGCTTCTGCAGAGTAAAATAAATTATCAAGAGAGTAAACAGACAATCCCTCCAGAATGAAAGAAAATATTCGCAAACTATGCATCCAATAAAGGTCTAATATCCAGAATCCATAAGGAAATTAATGCAACAAAATAATGGGTACTAGGTTTAATACCTGGGTGATGAAATAATCTGTAAAACAAACTCCCATGACATAAGTTTACCTATGTAACAAACCTGTACTTGTACCCCGAACTTAAAATACAAGTTTAAAAAAAACTCAATAAATGACCCCATTAAAACGTGGGCAAAAGACATGAACAGACACTTCTCAAAAGAGGACATTTACATGGCCAATAAACATATGAAAAATTTCTCAACATCACTAATCATTGGAGAAATGAAAACTAAAACCACAATGAGATTTTATCTCATACCAATCAGAATGGCTATTATTACAAAGCCAGAAAACAACAGATGTTAGCGAGGAAGCAGAGAAAAAGAGAAAAATATGACAGATGTTGGCAAAGATACATTGTTAGTGGGAATGTAAATTAGTATAACCTCTATGGAAAACAGTGTGGGGATTTCCTAAAGAACTGTACTTAGAATTACAAATCCTTTCTGCAATCCCACTATGGGTATCTGCTGGAAGAAAAAAAAAATGGTATTTTAAAAAGACTCCTGCACTTGTGTATTTATCAGAGTCCTATTCATAATAGCAAAGCCATAGAATCAATCTAAGTGTCCATCAGTGGTTGATTGGGCAAAGAAAATGTGTTATATATGCGCCATGGAATACTATTGAGCCATGAAAACAAGAATGAAATTATGTTATTTGCAGCAACATGGATGGAACTGGAGGCCATTTTCATAAGTACAATAACTCAAATAGAACATAAAACACTGCATATTCTTAGTGGAAGCTAAACAGTGGGTACACATGGACATAAAGACAAAAATAATTGACTACAAATAGGAGGATACAGAGAGGGGAGTGAGGGTTGAAAAATTATCTGTTGGGTACAATGTTAACTATTTGTGTGATGGGTTCAATAGAAGTCAAAATCTCACCATTATGCAATACATCCATGTAACAAACCTGCACATGTAACCCCCAATCTAAAATAATAATAATAATAATAATAATAATAAAGAAACTAACTTCCATGCTAAATAATTTATTCTCACAATAATGGCACTAATCAATTCACGAAGGCACATCTGTCATTACCTAAATAGCTCTTAGAGATCCCCCATTTCAACACATTCACTTTGGGGATCATGCTTTGAAAACAGGATCTTTGGAGGACACATTCAAACCATAGCAGGGACCTTGAGAGTGCAAGACAAGACCTGATGGAAGTTCAGTGATTAACTTATACTTCTAGGTGTCACCTTCTTCATATATTTTACAGGAATTGAGAGTACAGTTTGATTGATCTTTCTAAAATGGTAATTAATTTTGCAATTTTCATATCTCTGGGGTAATGTGTGGTTGATCCCACAGAAGCATGGGGAAACTTTATAGAAGTAGTTTTGATAAAAAGTATTACCTTTGAATATTTTTATTACACTTACTTTTCGCTTTTAATTAGACTTACAGCTAACAAGATCTGTTTTAGATATGCAACAGGTCACAATTTGAATCTCATTCAGAAAATTTTTCGGCATTTTTCTCATGTAGCTATTAAATATAACAAAAACTCAGCAGATACATCTTCACCATAAATTAAAGACAAATCAACAGTTATCTGCCTCTAATTAATACACAGGTGATTATGCTGATTATGCTAAAATTTTATTGTTTTAGTCATTTTTTTTACAGGTGGGGTATTATGCATGTGTAAAATTTCTTTTCCTACTTTACTGTCAGATATCCAACCTAAGGAATCTACTAGGTAAATTCAGCCCATTTCTAAATTGCTCAACGTGCTACAATGCACCTCCCAGTATAAGTCCAAAAGCATTATGTTAAAACATTTATGGTGTTGGGAAATTATTAAAAACCCTTGTATATCTTTATTCCACAATTATTTATTGAGTGTTTGTAAGTACTACAATAGATTGGAGAGATATAATGTGGAAAAAATCCAGCTAGAAACAGTTCTTGTCTTCAAAAAATTTGCAGACTAGTGGAGAGTAACACATTAAGTAAATACTTACAAAATAAAGTATAATTACAAATTTATATAACTGTAATGATAGAAAACTTCAAGAATTAAGTTAAATTGGGAAATATTGGGAGACAAAAGACAGGAAGACTTCTTTCCCTAAGTGACAAAGGAACTATATGTGTTTAGTAGGAGAAGAGTGATGGGGAAAATATTTCAGTTAAGGAGGCTAGCGCATGCAAAGATCTAGAAATTTAAAGTTCTTAACATTTTGGAGAAAATGGAAAAATTTTAGCCTAGGCTGATGTCTACTGAGAGATGTGGAAGGCACTGCAAAATGAGAATGGTGAACAGGCAGGTCATTGTAAAACACATGAAGAAATTTTAATTGTATCTTAAGCTAACATTAATGATATTTAGATAGGAAATGTTTGATCTTATTTCCTGGCTTTGGGCAGAATGGGAGAAGAGCCATTAATGTCATTAGGAGATATTCTAGACAGAAAACAGTAGCTACCTATAATGGAGTAATAATGTGAGAATTATGATATATATGTGGATTTGAGAGGCATTGAGGATTATTCCTGGATTTTATGGTATGGACAGGCAAATCTTGGTGAAATTTATTAAGAAGAAAGACTTTAGCACATCTCTTGTAATCTAACACAGAACAAATACATATGAGATAAAACTCTGAACTTTGATAATAAAAGATATATCTCCCTTTCAAAGTACTTTGGCTATGCATAAAAATGGACTGCACTGTAGGCCACATACTAAACCCCAATGAACTCCCTAGAAGAAAAGTAAAAAAAAAAAAAATTGTTCTCCACATGTAAAGATACAACTAAAAATAATAATAGAAGTAAAATGATCGCATGCAGGTTTTCTTAAAAAGGAGATATTAATGAAAATGTACAAAAATTAAATTTCAAAATTTATGTAAAAAGTGATAATGAAAATCAAATATATCAGAATCATGGGGTAAAGCTAAAGAACTAGCAAGGAAAAATATAAAATAATTGGGTCCATAAAATAAAATAAAATGAAGCATTAATAAGTGCTCAATTAACAACTTTCAATTAAAAACAATAAACTGAAAAAACACAAAACAAATGCTATAAAAAATTAGAATCATAACATCAAATAATTGTTAAATGTTAAATATCAACAAAGATAATTCAGGAACAATTGAAAAATTACACATCATGACCAAGTGAAGTTAATTGCAGAATACAAGGGTACCGTGAGGTGAATATATTATAATTAATAAACTTCTTCATTGTAATAGAATAAAAAATAATATGATTATTTATATAGCATTACAACAGATACTTGGCAAAATTCAGCATCCATTCAAGTAAAAGACAGTTGAAATAGAAGCTAATAATTTTTTAACAAGAAAACTATCTTTTAACACATAATATGCCTCTGCTGAAAACGCAGTATCTTACTTAAAGAAGAAACATTAAATAATCTTTCACCAAATACAGGAAGAAGAAAAGGAAACCCATTATTTCCATGGCCTTTTAACATTGTTTTAGAAGAAATTGCCCGGCATCTAAAACAAATAATAATGTAAAAACCTAGAAGGAAAACAAAAAGTAAAAACTACTTTAGTTACAGATGATACAATCAGATACTTGTATTTTATTTTATTATTATTTATTATTTATTTTATTTATACATTTTATTTTATTTTGTAGAAACTCCAAAACAATCTAAAAAAAAGCTAATCCTTTTCACAATAAGAGAATGTAGTAAAGTAGAAGGTAATAAAATTAGCATACAATCAATAGTCATTCTATATTCAAACGAAAATCAGGAGATATAATGGAAGAGAAAGTTTCATTTATGATAGAAGGGAAATAAAACACATATGGATAGCAAAACATATATGAGACAAAAATATAAAAGACTCCTGAAGTACTCAGAAAAATGTTTATCAAATGGACAAATATGTAACACTTGTGAATAGCGGAAGGAAATGACATAAAGACGCCATTGTTTTCCAGGTGATATTACAGTTAAATCAATTCTAATAAAACATTAACCTATATTATATGATACTAAGATGAACATCTATGTTGTATAGTAGCCTGCAAATTATTTTACTTTTAATGATTAAACTCGAGAGTTCAAAGAAAATCTGTTAGAGATGTGTTACTCCTGGCTCTGCCCAGGGACTTAATAGGAGGGTACAGCTTCACTCATCTCTGCTGTTAACAATACTTCAAGGGGGAATATATGGAAAGCACTGCCTTCAGTACTAATTTTATTTCCTTCATCTTTCTGCTCCCTCATTTTCATTTCAAAGTAGACCCTTTCAGTTTTTCTTTCCTGAGCCGTGGGAGAAGGGATTTGTTTCCTCAATGGATGAATTGCTGAGAAGCTTGAGACTATTAATTGAATGAGTTAAGAGCAGGCATGAGCAGAATGTTGTAACTAATACAGGAAATAGCGAATAATCAGAAAAATGAAGACCTTGCAAGATTAAACCAAGGGAAATTTCTATTTACAGAGGGTTTAATTCTGGGCAGAGAGACAATAATTCCTTATTGACTAATTTAGCCTTACATATCATCTGTGCATGTAAAGCCTACAGTGGCTTTATGTTTTTCCGTTGTCCCCTCTAAGTGCATTTTTTCAAATGTTCTGTGAACCACAAGAGATGGAAAGTGCAGATACCCCTAAGTCACATCAGAGTTTCTGGATATGAGAATTTCCAGCCACAGGAGTCATACAACAACATGGGTGGTTTGGTTCATGATGATTTGTTTTAAATATAGCAAAAGAAATATTTTCGTGAAATCAATCAATCAGTAGTTACCAAAATCAAGTGAAGTTTTCTGTATATTTAATAAAGTAAAATTCTGGAGTATACCAGCTGGAGGGAGATTTCCATCTTGGTAGGAGTGGATCCCATCTGATTTCACCACTTCTGTGTATAAAAATTCCTGCCAATTCCTTCTCAATCCAATTTTTCCCTTCCACTGAAAGTAGTTAGGGAACACCGCCTCCCTTCTCATATTGTTGATTAATGGGAAAGAGATTTAGAGCACTGATGAGCATTGGAGAATGGTCAATGCAGCTGAAACTAGTTAAGTGAAGTGGAAAGTGAAGGAATACATATGGGTTGTGGTTCGATCATGGCTGGAGAGAAGCAGCTGCCCTGGGTAGGTATACAAAAAATGGAATGTGTATTTATACTTTCTTTTGATATATTTGTTTAATGTGGTCTTAAGCATAGATACCTATACCATGGTATTTTAGCTGTAAAATATATATTCAAGAAATGGAAATATAGGTGATTCACAAGAAAATGGTCCTATTTAGTATATTTTAAGAATCAGAAAGGAATTCCTTTCTAAAATCCTACACTTCTCTCTTACATGTAGTTCTTAACTTTCTAGGAGATAATGTATACATTTATATAGTATAGAGATCCAAAGGCTAAATTTTATTTTGACTCTTTGTTGTTTATAGTTTTCCTTTAAGAGGTGTTACATTATTGTTGTATTAACTGTTTCTATATCTCCAACTATCATTAAAAGTTGTAGGCTGGACTCGGTGGCTCATGCCTGTAATCCCAGCAATTTGGGAGGCCAAGACGGGTGGATCACCTGAGGTCAGGAGTTTGAGACCAGCCTGGCCAACACAGTAAAACTCCCTCTGTACTAAAATTAGCCGGGCATGGTGGTGGTTGCCTGTAATCCCAGCTAGTCAGGAGGCTGAGGTGGGAGAATCACTTGAACTCGGGAGGTGGAAGTTACAGTGAGTCGAGATTACTCCATTGCACTCCAGCCTAGGTGACAGAGTGAGACTCCATCCCCCCGCCCCCCAAAATTAAAATAAATAAATAACATTTAAAAAGTGGCAGAGAAATACTGTTTAATACATGTTGAATAAATACATGATTTATAGAAAGATGAGTGATTACATGAAGAACAGACAAAAGAATGGAAGTGCAAGTGCTCTGCAATTGCCAGATGTGTTCTGTTTCCTTGGTTCTCATTACATATTTTATCTAAATATTGTTAGTGAGAATTTTGCAATGATTCTGTTCCTTCTATACTGATAATACTTTATTTTAAAGCAAAGACATGGTGCAAAGCTACAGTAATCTTCCAAGTTGGATTCACCATTCAAAACCAGTCGCTATTGAGCTATTAAATTATAGAAAATAATAGATGCAGTGTAATCCGCTATTATTTTCTTTAAATTCTTCATTCAATGTATTTAAGTGCCTACTGTGTCCCAGGTCCGGTAATGGTTATGCAAAGTGAAAAGACTAACTTACTCTTCTTACTTTATGGAATAGCAGAGAAAACAATGCAAAACAAGCAGCTTCAACATAACAGAGTTGAGGTGAGAGTGAAGCATAGAATTGGACCCTTCTAAAAGTGGTCAAATGGTTTAAAGTCTCAGGTTAAATATTAAAATTAGGGACACAAATTTTAGGGAATGCATTTCTAAAGATATTTACACTGGAAAAACTTTCTTCTCTTGTCTCTATCTCAATTTCTATCTCTTATCTCTATTTCCATTTCTCTTCAAGTGTTTCTTCTCTAACTGAAATTACCATCACTTCTATTGACACCAACTGAGATGTCATGAACAAAAAGTTATTGATTCACAAAGGCATCATCTGTGGTGTCAGATAAGTGAATAAGGACCAAGAAGACATTTTTTTCATACAAAACTGAGAACAATGAACCAATGGATGATGAGATAGTGTCGATGAAGTATGTCTGCAGAAAAGCCTGTCCTAGGGGTTCTCCTCCAGGACAACTGTTAGTCTCAGAATAAAGAGGTGGTAGCAGTTCACTGTCAATAGTGCATGTAGAATATCCTAATATTAAATACACAAAAAATTTGCATTTTCAGCACTTCTTCACCAACATTGATATTTTAAATTAGCTACTCATTAAACTGAATGAAAGTTAACTTACTCTTTAGGTTTGGTTAATTTCATTGTGTATGTTTCTATCCGGTTATCAAGCCAAGTGTAAAAAGTTCCTAATTATATTTTAGAACATTCACCAGCTCTATTACTTAATTTTGATAATAAAATAATTTACAAAATTTAAAAAGAAAGAAGTGTTTCCTTAACACATTTCATTTATATTAAGGGCTGAATATAACATAACTTTAATTTGTTAATAATTCAATTATCAAAAATATACAATCTGTTTAAAATAAATTGTATATGTGTTACAAAAGAAATTTTCCACACTCTCAAGTTCTCTATCTAGATAGATATCGATACAGACACACATCTCTCACCCTCACATACACAAACAGATGTGGAAGAAAGACTGGACAAGAGAGGAAAGGGGATTCAGAGAGAAAAAGGAGGAGAGAGAAGTAAAGATAAAAGATTGAAACATCGAGTAGAGAGAATAATAATGCAAAATAGGAGAACTTGGATACTAGAAGGACTTTAGGATATTTTCTCTCATTTTACAAGGAAGGAAAATGAGGCTCTGGAAGACTAAGTGGGTTATCAGAGGACACGCAGTGAAGTACTGGCAGAGACAGAGAACGACAACTTTCTTATTTTTAGCTGAGTATTGGAATTCTTGGAAACCAGGGATGCATTTTTGTTATTCTGGCACATTACTGTGTAATTATTCCCTACTCAATTTGTATTCTTTAATTTTTCGTTAGTCATTCAAAGTACTGTGAATTTTGTCATTATTCAACCGAGTTTGACAATCCAACAGCTGTAGGAGACAATCTGATTCAAATTGATAAAAACCTATTACTTCATTTTGCCAACATTTAAGAAGACTTATTTTACTATTTTCACCATATATGGGTGATAATTTTTTTAAACGTACAATAAACAATTAAGTTTGTCCTTTTAAAAATGGTTTCTTATTAAGAATATTCAGTAAGTCTTTAAATAATTCTTACTTTTAAAAATTAAAAATTATTCCTCCATATCTCTATTTACATTTTATTTCAAAGAATGTAATTAGATCTGAAGAATTCTACTGTGACTAATAATCCTCACAACAAAATACTTTCAAGTTTTGTTGTTGCTTTTAACACGTATGGTTGGATATGCTTTGCTTATCTTTATGTAACTGTATTTCCCAGGGATAAATATTAAGGAATAGTAAAGTAATGTATTTGGTACCTGGCTACCATAATCTTTCCAATTTAAGGTGACATTTTCTCCTCCAGGTTTGAATTATGAGAGGAGCACAGGGACAGTAAGCCAATCAGTGCATTTTTTTCTGTTTTTATTGTCCTAAAAATCTCAATGAACTCATAGATATTTTAATCTGAAATTCTTGTAGCAAGATCTGATATTAGAAGTGATCTGTTCAGTTATCCAAAATGTTTCATTAATATATCCTGTATCAGCAACCATTTAACTCTTTGCTGACAGTTCTACAGCATTTTGAGAGTTTGCTTTAAAAATATATGCCTGGTCAGATACAGTAGCTCAGACCTGTAATCCCAGCACTTTGAGAGGTAGAAATAGGCGGATCACCTGAGGTTAGGAGTTCTAGACCAGCCTGGGCAGCATAGTGAAACTCTGTCTCTACTAAAAAACAAAAATTATCTGAGCGTCCGTAGTGTGAAACTGTAGTTACAGCTACTCTGGAGGCTGAAACACGAGAATTGCTTGAGCCCAGGAGGTGGAGGTTGCAATGAGTCCAGATCACACTATTGCATTCCAGCCTGGGTGAAAGAGTGAAATGCTCAAAATAAAAAAAAGTTAATAATAATAATAATAAAACAGAGAGAGAGAGAGAGAGAAATACGTGCATGCATGCCTACAAATTGGGAGAAATGCCACAGTTGCTATTAAGTTGTTATTTATGTTGAAAACTCATGTCGTTTTAAGGATAGATTTTATCAACTGGTATATAAAACAGATATGAAGAAATATGCCAGTTCTATTTCACAGTGATTAATAAAATCATGTTTTCTATACCTGAATGGTAAGACACAAAGCAGCTCTGTAGGCAGGCAAGATAAACAACTCGCACAGTCATTAAATCACATTTTATTTACATTTCTATTGATCATCATGATAGTTTTGTAGTTTCTACATAATTATATTTCACACATTTAAATATCTGTATAAAAAATCAGATAACTTCTGGAGCAATATTAGGGGAGTTAAATTGTACACTGAAGTATGTGTAATGTCAGAAATACTTAAGGCCTTGAATATATATTTCATTTCAAATTTTCATTTAGCAGTTTATTCTAAATGCAGCAAAATATGTGATTGCCTGGGACAGCAGAGGTGTGAAAGGCTGCTATCCCAGTACCAAGTATGCCTCTGTGCTCTACAGGAACTGGCTGATATGCTGAAATGGTCAACTCAATAATTACTTGTTTTTGTTCTCTAATAGTGTTCATGTCTTGTGCAAAATCATTAAAAAATGGTTATAGTACACATTCAGAAAGAACATTTCAGTACGCTACAGTTTCTTGATGTTTCTTTTCACACTGTTTATAATCTTTATAATGTCCTTTGACTGCAAAAGATACTGTTTAAAACTGGGAAAAAAAATGTTCATATACTGAAGATTATTCTGAGGAGTGTGTTATGTCGGTCTCAATGTGGGTTATTTAGCTAGTGGTGAAATTATTTTTTCTTGTTTTCCTCATATATCTCAAATGTCCATGTTCTCTAAATAATGGTCAGAGATAAATCAATTTTGTGTGTTTATTTATCTTTAGGGAATAACATTTTCAGAACATATGTCAATTAAACTTTTCTGTGAAAAATAAATGAAAATTTATACTAGCGATTTTCTGTAAATTATTCCCATGACAATAAATTATTATACAATCTTAAAAGCTTGCTTTTACTAGAAATTACATGCACAACAGTAGATGCCAACAGAATAATTTGTGTTTTCTTTGATTCAAAAATTATATATTTTTTACTAAAATAGAAATGTTAGAAAGCTATTATAGAAATCATTAAATTATGAATAGGCAAAATATCAGTTGATGGATTATATAGTCCAAATGAGATATGACATAAGGTATAAAATTCTAAATGCTACCTCAAATTGTTATATATTTTCTTTCTCAGTATTGACCTTTCCCCAGATAATGCAAAATTATCTCCCATTTTAAAGCAATTTTTAATTTATAGAAGAGTCTTAGGAGTCAGGTCTTAGGAGTCAGGTATAGGCTTGGGTTCAAATCCCAGATCACTTTCTAATAACTGTGTGATCTTCTCAAATGTTTCCATTCTCCCCAGGCCTACATTTTCATATGTGGATAAAATGAACATTTTATTGTTTACTTCAAAGGGATAAGATCTGCAAGTTAAATAGCAAGATGTTTGATATATAGTAGATTCTTAATCAGTGTTAGTCCCATTTCCTTTCTAATGTACAATTACAGTTTCACTTGTAAATGTGAATAAGTTCATGATTATTTATTCATCGCTTCGTTGTGTTTTAATAGCTCTTTGATCCTATTACCCATTCTTAACAGTGATTGTATATATAAAATCCCAAACCATTTAGTCATTTCAGATAATTACTCAGATGTCTTTGTTTGCAGTATGCTGATCAACAATTAACTAAATTTGATGGTATATTTTTGGTACCAAAAGAACCAAAGATTCTAAAACAAGGGCAAAGGTTCACAAATAACATTAAGTTGATCCCTAGACCTGTTGAATTTTGAATCACTGATAGACTGACCTACAGGTAAATTTGCATCCAGTTTTAAAATTGCTGTTCAAATTGTTGCACTAATGATAATTCCCCACATGTAGTCTGATGGAGATATGGTGAGAAATAAGGCTGAAGTTAATTAGGAGTCAGAACTTGAAGTTTCTTGTAAGTATGTCCTAGTGAAGTTTATTAAGTTATGGGTTAAATTAATTCTGCTTTCCTCAGCTGACCTAATTCTCTGAACAATGTTCTAATCCCACTGTATCTTTCTATCATAGAGTAATCTGCAAAACCTACTGCCAGGCATGGGAAGCTAGAAGCTGGAAAAGGGAAGCGAGAGTTCATTTTGTATTCCGGATGTAAGTACTATGTCATATATACAATCTGAAATATTTCCTCCCAGTCTGTGGCTTTCCTTTATATTTTACTTACAGTAATTTTTTAATAGCAGAAATTTTAAGTTTTAATGAGCCCAAGTGTATTATTTTTAAAAATATATTACCTTTTCATGTCCTGTTTAACAATCCTTTCCTGAAGACATTGTACATTTTTTCTATGTTTATTTCTGGACATTTTATCATTTTAATCTTATATTTAGATCTCATTGATTTTGAGTTAATTTTTGTTTTTGTTGTATTTGATCAAAGATCACTTTTTTTTGCATGTTCATGTCCATTTTTTTCATTGAAAATATCTTCCTTTCTTGTCAACCTTGACATCTTTGTTGGAAATCAGTTGACTATATATGTGAGGCTTCATTTTTTGACTCAATTTTGTTCCATTGGTTTGTGCCTCCATTTTCTTGATATATTTTAATTAAATTTTTGTTTGTAATTATTATGGGTTCATAATAATTAGGCATATATATTTATAGGATGCATGTCATATTTTGATACAAGCATATAATGTGTCATCAACTGCATTTTTTTTTTTGCTATTTTTAATTGAACTTTTTGTTTTTAATTATTATGGGTTCATAATTAGCTATATATATTTATAGTGTACATGTGATGTTTTCATACAAGTATATAATGTATAATTATCAAATCCAGGTAATTGGTATCTGTTACATCTAGATACCATTTCTCATTTCCTTTGTGTTAGGAACATTCCAATTCCACTCTTTGAATTATTATAAAATATACAATAAATTATTATTGGCTACAAGACATAGTATTTTATAACTTTTTTACAACTATCACACTTGATTATTCTTGAAATAAAATAGTATGTGTTCTCCAACTTTATTCTTTTTGAAAAATTTAGGAAATTTGAGTTCTTTCATTTCACATATAAATTATAGAATTAGCTTATTTTTTAACATAAATTTTATTGTGTATATTTGAGGTTTATAACATGATATTATGAAATACATGTAGACAGAAAAATAGTTACTACAGGTTTAGCATCTGAAATCTAAAAATCTAAAATCTGCATTATTCCAAAATTTGAAACTTTTTCCTTTCTTTTTTTTTAAAGCCTGTTTTTGCTTTTTTTTTTTTTTTTTTTTACTTTATTTGTGGGGTCTCACTATATTGATCTGGTTGGTCTCAAACTCCTGGTCTCACGTGATTTTCCCATCTCAGCCACCCAAAGTACTAGGATTATAGGTATGAGCCACTGAGCCTGGCTTTTTTCTCTCTTTTTTGGGATACAGTCTTGCTATATTGTCCAAGCTGTAGTGCAGTGGCTACTGACAGGCACGATCATAGCTCACTACTTTCCTGAACTCTTGGGCTCAAGTGATCTTCTTGCTTCAGTTTCCTGAGTGCCTGGGACTACAGGCTCATGCCGCTGAACCTGGTCACATCTGAAACTTGTTTAGTGTTAACATGACATTTAGAGGAAATTCTCATTTAGAACATTTCCTATTTCACATTATCAGATATAGGATGCTTAACCAGTATGTGTAATGCAAATATTCTAAAAAGCCAAAAAGATCAAAATCTGAAATATTTCTGGTTGCTAGCATTTTGGGTACTCAACCTGTATAGTAAAACAGATTAACATGTCTGTCATCTTATAATTATTATTATTATTTTTTGACAAGAGCAGCTAAAATCTAGTTATTTAACAAAAATCCCTAAAACAATAGTTTTATAAATTTTAGTCCTCATGTTGTACATTAGATCTCTAAATTGTGCAATTTACATATCTATATTTTTATCCTTTGACCTACGTTTCCAAATTTCCTCCCACTACTCACAGTGACCTCTACACATGGTAACCATTGTTTCTTTCTCCATCTCTGTGTATTTGAGCTCTCTCTCTCTCTCTTTAATTCCACATATAAGTCAAATTGCGCAATAATTTTCTCCTCTTTTTGGCTTATTGCATTTAGCACTAAGCTAAATGTCCTTCGGTTTCATTCATGCTGTGTCAAATGACAAGATCTTCTTTTCTGAGGATAAATAATATTCCATTTTCTATATATACCATGTGTTATTGTCTATTTTTCCATCAATAAGCATTCAGGTTGTGTTCATATCTTGACTGTTTTGAAGAATGCTGCAATGAATATGGGAGTCTAGATATATGTATAGGATTGTGATTTCATCTGTTTTGGGATAAACCCAGAAAAGAGATTGCTGAGTCATATGATAATACTAGTTTAAATTTCCTCAGGAACTTCCATACTGTTTTCCATAATGAATGTACTGCCAACAGTGTACTAGAATTTCCTTTTTTCTATGCTTTTGCCAATATTTATCTCTTGTCCCTTTGATAATAGCCAACAGGTGTGAAGTGATATTTTACAATTCTACTGACATTTCAATTTATATGCATTACATTTATAGGACAAGTTGGAGGTAATTCGCATATTAGTCATATGAAATATTTTGATCCACCAACAGAGTATATCTCTCCACACAAGCTTGATAGAGTCCATAGTATAACTCAGGTTGCTGACTTGGGCATTGTTTTTTTATTTGTTTGTCTGTTTTTTATTTGTTTGTTTGTTTTTTGCCTATCGAATATCTTTGTATTCCCTTTTTTACTTGTATAACCTAGATTTTGTTTTAGATAGTATTGTGCTCAGCTATAGACTTCATTTCTAAGACACCAATGTAGGTAGGTATAGCCAATTTTCCTAGTTTTTACCAAAGATATATATTAGATATTTAGATGTAGTTTCTGGAAAAACTCTGGACTTCCTGATTTTCTTTTTTAATAAAAGTGGTCATCAGGGCTCTATTACTTTGCCTTATATGCCTGCTCCCCTTCTTTGGGTGGGAATAATGAATGCTTGGTAAACACGAATTAGCATGTGACTTTGAAGAATAAGTCAGTTTACTAAAAATCCAAAGGGGGAAAATAAGAGGAATATGGGTTCCTAATAAAATGATTGATTGTATCAACCTAACTTACGTCTTTCTAATTCTTGTCACATGAAGCCACCTAAACCAATTGTCAAAGTCACTACAGACATATTTTCTGTTGCAAGTAGCTAAAATCACCTTGGATACAGTCTAGAGAATCACTGGAATCATTCATTATTATGTGAAAGAAAGAATAAGAAATAAATGTTTAACATCATTCTATTATGCCATACCAAAGTAGGTGTAAATGCCTTATTTATGGAAGTGTAATTTAGAATAAAGGAGTCTATTGCTGCAGGTTTAACATTAGAGACTAAAATTGGAGTTCTGTTATTATACATAAAGCTTCACACATTTTGATTTTTGCTAGATGTATATTTATCAAAGAATAAAATCATTTCAGAAAGCATACATTACATTTTTAATACAAGAAAATGCAATCTTAATTTGTTCTTTTGGGGTGAATCACTTTCATGTATAGGTCTTATCTTCCTTGGAAAAGGAAATTATACACCTACCATGTATTTGTTTTCTGCATATCATTGAGTTATCTGAATTCTAGAGCTCATTGTGAATCGTTAATGTCTGTGCCTTAAGAATCAATCATTTGCATTATTTTTCATCACATTTCAATTTCACCATCGCAATTTTGGAATGTATCATTTCAAAAGGACGTATTTGTGCATTTTCCTGTCTATAACTTCATACTTTCAAAGTATCACCTAACTTCTTAGAAAATATGCATTCTAAATATATCTTTACTTTTCAATCTTGAATGTAATAATATTTTTGATAGAGAAAGGTAAGGAGTGACAATTATAGAACTATTAATAGAATGACATAAATAGAAAATCACATTAAGCAATATCAAATAATTTCCCTGGATTCTATGTGGAAAATATGGGAATTAAATACAACCACCATCTAAATCTCCAATTAAGTAGAAGTAAGGCTACCATAATATAATTCATGCTTAATATCAGGATAAAAATAAGATATAGTCCCATTACATTTACTTTCTAAATTATGTAGTTTTATTTTGATTATAAACTTAATCCTTTCAGTATAGAATGATGTCTCAGTTCTTCTTAGTCTTAGAAGTGCTTCTCTCTCTTGCCTGATTGCCCTAGCCAGAACTTCCAACACTATGTTGAATAGGAGTGATGAGAGAGGGCATCCCTGTCTTGTGCCAGTTTTCAAAGGGAATTTTTCCAGTTTTTGCCCATTCAGTATGATATTGGCTGTGGGTTTGTCATAAATAGCTCTTATTATTTTGAGGTATGTTCCATCAATACCGAATTTATTGAGCGTTTTTAGCATGAAGGGCTGTTGAATTTTGTCAAAAGCCTTTTCTGCATCTATTGAGATAATCATGCGGTTCTTGTCTTTGGTTCTGTTTATATGCTGGATTATGTTTATTGATTTGCGAATGTTGAACCAGCCTTGTATCCCAGGGATGAAGCCCACTTGATCATGGTGGATAAGCTTTTTGATGTGCTGCTGAATCCGGTTTGCTAGTATTTTATTGAGGATTTTTGCATCGATGTTCATCAGGGATATTGGTGTAAAATTCCCTTTTTTTGTTGTGTCTCTGCCAGGCTTTGGTATCAGGATGATGTTGGCCTCATAAAATGAGTTAGGGAGGATTCCCTCTTTTTCTATTGATTGGAATAGTTTCAGAAGGAATGGTACCAGCTCCTCCTTGTACCTCTGGTAGAATTCAGCTGTGAATCCATCTGGTCCTGGACTTTTTTTGGTTGGTAGGCTATTAATTATTGCCTCAATTTCAGAGCCTACTATTGGTCTATTCAGGGATTCAACTTCTTCCTGGTTTAGTCTTGGAAGAGTGTAAGTGTCCAGGAAATTATCCATTTCTTCTAGATTTTCCAGTTTATTTGCGTAGAGGTGTTTATAGTATTCTCTGATGGTAGTTTGTATTTCTGTGGGGTCGGTGGTGATATCCCCTTTATCATTTTTAATTGTGTCGATTTGATTCTTCTCTCTTTTCTTCTTTATTAGTCTTGCTAGTGGTCTGTCAATTTTGTTGATCTTTTCAAAAAACCAACTCCTGGATTCATTGATTTTTTGGAGGGTTTTTTGTGTCTCTATCTCCTTCAGTTCTGCTCTGATCTTAGTTATTTCTAGCCTTCTGCTAGCTTTCGAATGTGTTTGCTCTTGCTTCTCTAGTTCTTTTAATTGCGATGTTAGAGTGTCAATTTTAGATCTTTCCTGCTTTCTCTTGTGGGCATTTAGTGCTATAAATTTCCCTCTACACACTGCTTTAAATGTGTCCCAGAGATTCTGGTATGTTGTATCTTTGTTCTCATTGGTTTCAAAGAACATCTTTATTTCTGCCTTCATTTCGTTATGTACCCAGTAGTCATTCAAGAGCAGGTTGTTCAGTTTCCATGTAGTTGAGCGGTTTTGATTGAGTTTCTTAGTCCTGAGTTCTAGTTTGATTGCACTGTGGTCTGAGAGACAGTTTGTTATAATTTCTGTTCTTGTACATTTGCTGAGGAGTGCTTTACTT